>NW_027507718.1:29446340-29651340 GCF_037356315.1 Lithobates pipiens | reverse complement strand
CCAAATTCAAAAGTGACAAGCTGGTAATGCACAACACCCACTGCAAAAAGCAGATAGGATCAATGAGGCAAATAAAATATTCAAATAGACATCCCAGATGTCTATAGAGGCCAGGAAATCCCTGGAAGGATGGAGACAATGACTGACCTGGCATTTTCCTTGCAAACTTTTTGAGCCTTAACAAATAAAAGGTGAGGTTTTTAGATCTAGGAGCCAAACTACTCCATTCAGTATGGAAATCCTGAAGAGGTTTGAGTAAAAACCTTGAAAGTTAATCTTGATACAGGATAACAAATTTTTGACTCAAGCCGCTGAATAGCAGAAAGAAGCTATTACAGTGAGGAAAGAGACAAGTTGGAGAGTATGAAACAGGGAAGATGTAGGGTTCAAAACTCCAGTTTGAAAACCCTGCAAGACACTCTGGACCTAGGCACCCGAGATGTTCTGGAACCAGAATGCTGAGAGGGTAAATAGCTTTCTAAGAATAAGGCATTGCATATGTAGAACACAATTAAGATCAAGCAGGCGTGGTAAAGCACAACCATTAAGATGGCAAATGTAACACCATACACTATTAACCCTGGTCACCCTGGAATGACAGCACCAAGGGAAGGCACCAGTATTTGCACATCCCAAACAGGCTTCAGCCCTATACTCATCAATTCAGTAGCAGGAATGGAGGGGGATTTAACCCCATATTGGCTTCACCCTCCACAGTTGGCATAAACCAGCAGGGGTCTTGACAGACTGGGCTGCACACCAGGTGGCCCATGGCTTTGGACCGATCAAAGCTAACTCTGCCAAGTACAAAGCTATGTTACAGTCCAACCCGGTGTCTATTAGAGGGGAAAAGCCCTGGTGCAGTCTCCCAATGCTCTGTTGAGGAGTTCACCGAACCTAAGTGCTGCAGCCAAGTCATGATCCTTAATGAAAGGAATTAAACTGGAAGAAGTTATTCAGGGTTTGAAAAAGAAAAAAATAGCCAGATAGCTACTCTCAGATGGAAGAGGTCCATTCCCGATTGCCAGTGTCTAATCACCTTAATGTAGCTGCATATATCCCAGTCATGTTTAATGAAGCTTGTGTCCTGAACTGTGCAATCAGCAAAAATGCATTTTAATGTGATCCTTACAGCATTCGTGTCCTGGAACTAGAGGTTTGTCACACTCATACCAATTGCCCAGACACTGAATCTCACTACTGATCGTAATAAATTCTATGAACAGTTCTCCACTGGGTGAAAGAAGTTTTGACTTATGTGAACAACAACATAAATGAAGCACCCTTGTGCACATACACTAAAAAGTGTATTTTAAAACAAAGGGCCAACTTTCTCTCAAGACCTAGCTATGAACAGGAAGTAAAAATATCCATACATTCACCTATCTTAATTTAAAAATTTAACCAAAGAAAAAATACCTTGGTCAGAGAAGACATAAACATTCATTGCATATACAGTATCGCACAAAAGTAAGTACACTCCTCACATTTTTGTAAATGTTTTATTATATCTTTTCTTGCAACACTGAATAAATAGCACTTGGCTACAATGTAAAGTAGCGAGTGTACAGCTTGTATAACTGTGCATATTTGCTGTCCCCTCAAAATAACTCAACACACTTTAGATGTGTCTAAACCACTGCCAACAAGAGTGTGTACACCCCCAAGTGAAAATGTCCAAATTGAGTCCAATTAGCAATTTTCCTTCCCTGGTGTCATCTGACTCATTAGTGGTACAAGATCTCAGGTGTGAATGGGGAGCAGGTGTGTTAAATTTTGTTTTAATCGCTATCACTCTTGCTGGTCACTGGAAATTCAACATGGCACCTCATGGCAAAGAACTCTGGGAATCTGAAAAAAAGAATTGTTGCTCTACATAGAGATGGCCTAAGCTATAAGAAGATAGCCAAGACCCTGAAACCGAGCTGCAGCACGGTGGCCAAGACCATACAGTGGATTAACAGGACATGTTCCACTTAGAACAGGCCTTCGCCATAGTTGACCAAAGAAGTTGAGTGCACGTGCTCAGCATCATATCCAGAGGTTGTCTTTGGGAAATAGACATATAAGTGCTGCCAGCATTGCTGCAGAGGTTAAAGGGGTGGGGGGGTCAGCCTGTCAGTGCTGAGACCATAGACAAGCAGACTAAGGACATGGATTACTGGAACCATGCCCTGTGGTCTGATGAGACCAAGATAAACTAATTTGGTTCAGATGGTGTCAAGCATGTGTGGCGGCAACCAGGTGAGGAGTACAAAGACAAGTGTGTCTTACCAACAGTCAAGCATGGTGGTGGGAATGTCATAGTCTGGGGCTACACAAGTGCTGCCGGCACTGTGGAGCTACAGTTCATTGAGGGAACCATGAATGCCAACATGTACTGTGACATACTGAAGCAGAGCATGATCCCCTCCCTTTGGAGACTGGGCCGCAGGGCAGTATTGCAACATAACTACCCCAAACACACCTCCAAGATGACCACTGCCTTGCTAAAGAAGCTGAGGGTAAAAGGTAATGGACTGGTCAAGCATGTCTCCGGACCTAAACCCTATTGAGCATCTGTGGGGCATCCTCAAACAGAAGGTGGAGGAGTGCAAGGTCTCCAACATCCACCAGCTCTGTGTTGTCATTATGGAGGAGTGGAAGAGGAATCCAGTGACAACCTGTGAAGCTCTGGTGAACTCCATGACCAAGAGTGTTAAAGGCATTGCTGAAAAATAATAGTGGCCACACAAAATAGACACTTTGGACCCAATTCGGACATTTTCACTTAGGGGTGTACTGACTTTTGTTGCTAGCGGTTTAGACATTAATGGATGTGTGTTGGGTTATTTTGAGGGGACAGCAAATTTGCAATGTTATACAAGCTTTACACTCACTACTTTAAATTGTAGCAAAGTGTCATTTCTTCAGTGTTGTCACATGAAAAGATATAATAAAATATTTACAAACATGTGAGGGGTGTACTCACTTTTGTGAGATACTGTATATGAAACATTTTTGGCACACAGAGGTATGTACCAACTAATATTTCTTGGAATCTCATCAGCCTCATTATGCAATGCTACAAGCCAAAATGACAAACCATAATTTATTTTATACAGCAATAAGGCTCCATGCACACTGGAGCTCAAACGGACGTTTTTTGGAGTTTGGGCGTTTTTTTTAAAAGCCCATGAACTCCACTCTGTTATCCTATGCACACATGGACGTTTTTGGACGTTTATCAGCAGTGGAGTTTATGGGCTGTTTTCTGAACGCTATAAAATCGGGTTCAACAGCAGTACTAGAAAGGCCAGACACCGTTAAAGGGTGTTAAATGAGGGTTAACGCTGTAAAAGTAGCGTTAAGCCTCGTTCGGCGTTTCTCTGCCTCTATTCAAAATCAATGGTTCATGATCCGACTTGCGGTGAGTCTTGTGTGCTGAGAATGAAGGGGAACCCTCGCCAAAACAAACAAAAAAATAAATAAAAGATTAGCGTGGTATTCCGCCCTTGGATAATACCAGACCCTTTGGTCTGGTGTGGATTTTAAGGGGAACCCCCTTTGCCGAAAAAACAGCGCAGGGGTTCCCCTCAAAATCCATACCAGACAAGTCGTTGCGCACCGCGCACCCTGTAGTACAGCGAGAGAGAGCATCGTGTCAACATCGGAAGAAGAGCAGAGGGAAGAAGTCGACGGAAAAGACTGGGCCAACGCTAGCAAAACCCCCCACGTTGAGGGCATGCGGCCTGGTACAGTTCAGGAGGGAGGAGGCGCTCGTTCATCCCCCACCCCCTTTCCTGACCAGCCGGGCTGCGTGTTCAGATAAGGGTTTGGTATGGATTTTTGGGGGACCCTAACTCAGTTTTTTTGGTGAAGGGTGTTCCCCCTAAAATCCATACCAGACCGAAGGGTCTGGTATCGTCCGAGGGGGGAACCCCGCGCCAATTTTTTTCCTCATTTTGGCGGGGGTTCCCCTTCATCCTCAGCACACAAGATGCACCGCAAGTCGGATCATGATGATGCGACTTCTATTCAAATCAATGGGCTCCCATAGGGAACCACTGATTTTGAATAGAGGCAGAGAAATGCAGCTAAAAGCTAGCGCTGCTAAACGCGCATTAACGGCAATGCAAAATGCTGATAAAATCTAATTTTTTTTAAGCAGCATTTTCCTGCCAGCAATCCAACATTCAGAAGGGCCATTTATGAGTGTGCATGGAGCCTAAAAGGATTTAGCCTCACTAAATTGAAGGCCTTTTACTAAAATTGCAACACAAACAACATTTATGATAAAAGGCCACATTTTACACTTTGCATCAGACCATGCAGTTCCACAAAACTATTAATCAAAGTATTAACATTTCCACAAATCTATATATACATAACTTAACATTGAGTCTCTCATTCTACTAAAAATTTACCTGTTCCGAGGGAGTGTGCGATTTTTATTATAGACGCCTCCTGTCCCCCAGTATTTGTTTTGGCCTCCCTGAAATCCATAATTTCTGCTTTCTCCAATAAACAGAGATTCTGAGACTTCCTGGCTAGAGCCTTCATCTTTTGGAAAGCTTCCGTCACTGTGAAAAATGAAAGAATTACATTTTTTTACTTAAAAATCTAGGCTGGTCTGCATGCTATACAGATAAAAACAAAACATTAACTCTTCAAAATATAGCAAAATCAAAGATTTATAGATAAAAAGATTTTTTTTAAAGTAAGATATACCTTTACTCAGATCCCAAAAGCTTGCTTGTACATGTATATAATTTACCAGGTACTAAAAAGGTAAGTGAACAAACGTTAACATCAAAAATACTAGATGAACCCTCCGCACACTACACCCTTTCTAGCAAACTTTGCAATAATAATAAAAAAAATAGGGATATATCGAGTTCACACATTGCGATAAATAGGGATATTTAGTTCACACATTGTGAGAACTAAATATCCCAATTTTTTATTGCAAAGTATGCTAGAAAGGGTATAGCAGTGTGCAGAGGGTACATCCAGTATTTTTAGTGCAAATATAAACAAAGCACCTGAAAAGGGGACTGGTGTTGCCAGTGGCAGATTTGCTAGGGTGGTATATAATAGGCGGTAAACAATTTGAATAGAAAGGTGTCTGTTGTAAGCACCCTTAGCAGTGCTCTTCTAGATAGCTTGGTCTGCAATTTAATGCATTTTAATGCATTGGAAAATATAAAAGGCAAGCAAAAATATATATTTATTGGCTGAATGGCTTTTTTCTACTGATCATAAAATTAGTTTCTTAGAGTTCCTTGAGAGAGACAGAAATTCAGAGCCTGTCTGGTTATGCTGCCACCTAGAAGTTGATTGGACACAGGAAAACAAAAAAAAAAGAAAAATGGTTGGAGAGTCCAGTATAAACCATCCTATACTCCCAGAATGCCTCAGGTTTTGTAACAAAGCCCTGGAGAGCATAGACACAGTGGGACATGTGTTTCCCCCAATGGACTCCAAGCAATGAATGCTATGCAATACAAGTGCAAAAATCAAATTTTCTCTTGCATCTATTGAGGGATATAAGAATTCAAAGGCTGCTGGAACCGTTCAAAAGCAGTCCTACGGAGGGGTGGGCAATGGCCACAAACACTAACCGGCCCAAAAACACAAAAATAAACAGAACTGGGCACTGTGTGTAGCTAAAAGGGCCACCTGAAAGACCTTCCAGCCCCAGTCAACAGTAGGCCTGAATGTCCACCTGGTAAAACTGGAAAAAAAAAAAAAGTGTGAGCAGAAAACCAGGTGGAGACCTTGCAAATTTAGAAAATGGTGACCAAATTACCAAATAGCCCAGGAAGCAGCTACATACCTAGTGGAGTGTGCCATGACAGGTCAGGGTGGAACCTGATCCTTAAGATGGTTTGTCTGCACCAGCAATAAATGGTGGCATGAGAAGCAGACTCCTCCTTGTGGGGACAATAAAGAACGACACGAGAATGAGTCTCTCGTCTCAGTGATTGCAAGGTAAACTTGTGCAGTGCAAACTACATACAGGCAATGGAGAGAGATTTTATAAATAGGTGCAGCACTAAAGAATAATCAATAATACATACATAAATATCACAAGTATAGATGAAAACTCCATAAAAAAAAGGGTCAAAAAAAAAAAAAGGTGAATTTTTTTTTTTGTGGCCATTTCCTCGACGATGTCCACTGCAAAAAAACCTGTCAGATGGGGCCAACAGAGGTGGCGTGAGCACACAGGCCGGGACCCAGAGGTGGGATGTAGAGAAGCACAGGGAAGGATCCAGATGTTTTTACTGAGATGTACATTATATTATTCCATTTTTATTTTGTTACTTTGTGAGTACTTTTAATCCCCCTTTTTAATTGGAATAGCAACTTACCATACCATGAGCAGTTTTTTTCTATTTATTTGCGATTCCCACTGAATACCTTTTAAAGTCACATGCATGCAGAAAGTTTTGTGGAGCGTTCATGATGTCTCAGCACTGATCACACAAAAAGCGTGTCCTGACTACCCATTATAGGTAGTCCCCCTATCTGGTAAGGTGGACTCATATAAACTAAGTGGAGTTTGGGTAAAGTGTACCCTGTTTTTCTTGGTGAAAGGAAGAATTATATAAAAAGAGGACACATTACATTACTGGATTATTATTACTATACACATTTTTGTGGTGGACTGTTTTTAGTCACCTTTATTCACCTTTTTGCTCAGAACTTTATGGACTTCTCATCTATACTTGTGGTTTATATGTACGCATTATTATTATTCTTTAGCGCTGCACTCATTTACAAATTTAAGTTTTTCTAGTCAGTATCAAGACCTGTGGTGGTAGTGGAGTTTACCCTTTGTATACAATGGAGAGAGATAACCTTCTGATGAACTGGAACTTGACAGAGGGACCAAAGAACCAAATCCTGGTTGAGATGAAAAGCAGAAAGTACCTTGGGCAGGAAGGACGTTCTGGCCCTCAACACTACCTTGTCCTTTACAGGACAAGGCCACCAACTCGGAAACTCACCTCTCAGAAGTGATGGCGATGAGGAGTTAGAATGGAAAGGGAAATATCCCTGATCTGTTCAAAAGGTGTTTTTTAAGTGCCAAGACAACCAAACTAACACCCCATGGAGCTGCAGAGGAGCACACAGAGGAAGACACATAAGAGAAACCCTGTACAAAGGTATTGGCCTCCTGATGAGGTCATTATGATGAAATGCGTAGGAGCATGGCCAAGGTCTGAGTGGTGTGGTGGTGGTCAGTGATTAGGGACACCGACTGGAGACAGCAAATTTTATATATATATTTATTTTTTACATACTGTCTTCCCTTGCAGTACAGTGTCACCAAAGTGACACATTAACTACTCTGGCAGGGATGATCAGTATTTTTTTTTACACCCCAATTGCTTTAACAGCCATGATGTTATTTAAAAAGGTTTTACAGCATTACTTTTAAAAAGTACCACCGGGTTGTCCCAATCATTACCAAGCTGAACACATAGTTCATAGCAAAGGCTGTCAACTTGGCAAAAAAAAAAAAAAAAAAAACACAACATTAAAAAAAAACAATTCTAGACTAGATATTTTATATTTTGATGTTTTTAAATTAAGCAGTTGAGATTGCCAAGTTTACAGCAATTATAGTCAACTAGCTTGCAGTCCAAGTATGCAATTTCACATCTGAATAGCTCTATAGAATACTTCTATTACCATTCCCAGAAAAGTATGATACACAAGAACAAGCCACACATAGCAAACAGGTCCCGATACAAAATATTTCCCAGAAATAAACTTAAACAATTGGCTCTACAAGCTTTTGTGAAACCCATCATGAGTTTGTACAGGCAACACTGTTTGTATAGTAAGGAACTCTCAGCAAGAGAGAAGAGCCTTTTCATTCTGACATAAACCTTCCCAACACTAAAAATCTGGAGACTTACCCATTCACTCTGGCAACCTTCCCAGACCATTACTATATTAACCAAAATAATCTGAGGATAAATACCTTCCGTATGTGTTTGTTATATTCAGAGTCATTTGGGAATAGCAGGGGGGAATCAGCTTCTGCTAGCTTTGCCTTTGACTTGTTCAACCTCTTACCATCGTTATATGGGTTGACTCATATAGATGTATACAATAATGTTCTCTCAAGAGCAGTAAGGATATATAAAAAGCAGCAATCTACAGCAATCAGAATTTAGTATGCTACCATTAGATACTTGAAAATGATTTCAGATAAGTTACATCACTTTGTATATCATCCGTTTATTTGTCCAAGCATCAGCTTCACTGCTACCAAATTTTTTTTTTTTTAATGTATTTTGATTACATAGAAAGTGCATCAAATTGATCTACACACAATGGAACTGTTTACCCAAAAGCAATGAGATTTGCCAAGAACTTCTTGCTAAACTGAACAGCAAGCTCAAAAAAACATTTTCCATAACAGCAGCGCTCTGTAAACCAGTTGTTTTATGGTTTCCAAAGACAAAAATGTGAACTATAACCAGCTCCCCGTTTTTATTGTTTATTAAAAGGGTTCTATGCAGACAGCAGACATTATAAGGTTACTTGGGCTTAGAAAACTACATGGCTTAGGATGGCCATGCATGGCAATGCAACAGGCACGTCACTCATAACAGTAAGCCAGCTGCCTATTCATAAGCAGCTCTTTTGTCCAGATAAAAAACATTAAAGTATTTAAAATACTCTGAATAAATGGTAAAAGCACTTTAAAACAAGCCTTCACTGAACTCTGTAGCTATGAGAAGCGTGGAAAAAGGATTCTTCAAAGTTCAAACTCTGAAATCACCTCTACTTATATTTTCTCTGACAGCAGTCCTGCCATCCCTCTAATGTAAGATTTTAGCCAGTGGTGCAAGCAAATAAAAAACTGATGATGAAATCCTCCACCCGGAGCTAAAGGCCAGTGGGGTCTGGTTTTAGAACTCTTTATTAGTTTCTTAAACATAATAAACTATTTTAATGTTCTTGGTCTTTGAACCCAACAAGATGCTGACACTTATAGCAGTGCAATTGTTTCCCTTTTAGCCTTACAAAATAGAAAGCGCTGCACCAAATCACAGAGGTTGTCCAACAAATTTTATGCGAGATATTAAATTATTCCAGAAGCACTTCTTGTCAATCCACATAGGAAATGTAAGAAGGGACAATGGTCAACCTTATCTTTCTCCATGATTAATGTTTGTGCAGAAGATAAGCCACTGGGAAAGAAACACAAAAAAAGTCTATATCCTGCCCATCAATACAACTTTGTCTTATATTGTTTACTTTATAATCATTTGTGAACCTTCTCAGCAGAAAACGAGGGTTTTAAATATAACACTAACCTGGCAAATGTCAGGCCAATTCCGTTGTCTGAAAACCTACCAAGAGAAAAAAAAATAATATTACAGAAATTATTATTTTAGAGATTTAAATAATCATAAATAATCTGCAATCTACAGATTTAATCAGTGTTGTCAAAATATATTTTATTTTCATTGAAAAATGGAAGTGCTCATTAGGCCAATATGCAAAATTCTGGAACCCATTAGCTACCATTCATAAATCATTAACTGATTAAGCTAATGGGAGACCATAGTTGTACTTTAAGCCCTTGTACACACGGTCGGACATTCCGACAACCAAATCCGTCATATTTTGTCCGAAACTGTTGCATACACACAGTTGGACAAAGTTGTCAGAAAATCCGATTGTACATAACGTGATGACATTATTTTGTTAGGACGGGACTACATTCAGGCTAATAGCCAATAGCTTTGGTCTAGGAATTTGATCTGAGCATGCGTGGCACTTTGTCCGATCGGAAATTCTCTACACATGATCGGACAAAGTCCGATCGGATCATTTTGTCGGAAAATTTTATAGCCCAGCTGGAAAATTTGGTCCGTCGGATACTCCAATGGAAACAGTCCGATGGAGCCCACACACTGTCGGATTATCCGACAACACGGTCCTATCGGACATTGTCCATCGGAATGTCCGACCGTGTGTACAAGGGTTAAGACATTTACATCTATGTCCAATTTTTTTTTTTTTACGATTATAATACGATTTGCTCCACTAAACTGATTGCCAAGTGGGTGCAGCAAATGAAATTTTCTGTGAGATTTGTTCCATTTAACCATTGGGGGCAACTAATGTAAACGAATAAACTACATAAAAGATATTTTATGGACACTTCATTAAAATGGATCTAAACCCTAGAACAAAATGCAATATATTACAGCTTGCCAGTCCTTAGATGGGGTGGCTGCAATAGTTTCTTAGCCTTAACTTTTTCGCACCTGGAAATCCTGTCAATACTACTTTCTGTCCTAGGGTGACAAGGCGCACTCACTGTATTGTATGTATGGAGGAGTGGCATTGTCAGACTTTCCAATGGAAAATGTTCGATCACATTGTGTTGTCTGAAAATCCGATCGTGTTTGAGATCTGGAGCTAAAGTTTTCCAACAAAATCCGATAGTTTAAATTCCGATCATGTGTAGACAATTCCGATGGACAAAGTGTCACGCATGCTCAATATAAATAACGAGACAAAAGCTATTGGCTACTGCACTCTTTATAGTCCCGTCGTACGTGGTTTACGTCACCTCGCTCTGAACGATCGGATTTTCCGACACAATTTTGTGCGACCATGTGTATGCAAGATACGTTTTGGCCAAAATCCGTCGGAAAAAAAAAAAAAAATCTGACTGATTTTGTTGTCAGAATGTCCGACCGTGTGTACAGGGCATAAAACTGCAGAACACCTACCCTTTGCTATGGAAATGAGGAGGGGCAAGTGTTATGCAGTTTAGAAGTCAAATGGGTAGGGATAAAAACACCACTCAAGTTAATACCATACAGGAACTTATAAGCTAACTGGATTTCTGGCAGATCAAAAAAATGGTTTCAGTAATATATTTAACTCCCCAAACAGATGCCAAAAAAAGAGTTAATCGTTAAGGTTCAAATTCACGTTATGCTTGGTGCATACTTCCCTTACTGACATTTTATTTACAAGTTAACTGCAGATATTGTAGCATGTTAGGAAACACATACCCAGAGTTATGTATGATAATGTCGCCTCCTCTCACCCAAGCACCATGATCATTGTTTTTGAAGGCAACAAGACTATCAATTACAGCAGCAACTCTAGGCTTCAGTGGATCAGCATCAACATGGGGGCGAAATCTATAAAGAGGAAACAATTCAGAAAGAAACATTTATATATGATGTAAACTTCTAAAAAAGAAGGTACCATGGCAATATTGCCATTTTAAAGCAAATGCCCAGTCACTGAACATTTTGGATGTCTATACTTTAACTCTTTATTTTGAGATTATGCAAACAGTACATAAAATATATATTTTTTTTTTAAAGATACCGAATGGTATAAAATAAGGATTTTCTGTTTACCTCTAAAATCCTTTTCCTGAAGTACATCAAAGAACACATGACGACTTGGGTTATGTTGCCACCTTCGAGTGGATGGGCACCGACAAAAAAAAAGAAGAAGAGCATAACCCCTACCAGCTCAGCTAAGCCTCAGTTTTGTAACAAGTAATGAGGAGCAGAGTCCTTTAATGTGTCCTAATGTGTCCTTTAATGTGCTACAAAAAAAAAAAAAAGGATTTTACAGGTGAACCAAAAAGCCTGACTTCTTAAATAACTACTTGGGATATGTTAAAGCAATGAACACGAGGAGTTGACATCACAGCAACGAGGCTGAAGGCACCCAAAAACCGAAGGGGAGGGGACCCTACTACAAAGTTGCCTGCAAAACCTTTCACCCCAAAATGGCGGGCATGAACATCTACCTGTTAGAGCTTAACAAACGTGAGAGAAAACCTGGTGCCAGCCTTACAAGCCTGAACAACAGAAGCTTCATGCTGCATAGTCCAGGAAGCACTGGCACTCCTGGTGTAATGGGCCGATGAATTCACCTGGACAAAAAGACAAGACAATGGGGAAAACTTACTAGAACTGGTGTACTGGTGTACACAGAATCTGGTGCAGGTATGTATAGTAACAAATCTGTGTCTAACTTCAGCTTGTTCAATGAGGCTTTGACAATAAAAGCTAAAAGCTTATTGCTTACCATGCACAGCTGCACCAGATTCTCTGTGCACCCATTTTAGTAAATCACCTCCAATGTCTTGACTTATATTGAAAGCAGCCTTGGGTAAGAAAGAGGCCCAAGCAGAACAAGGAAAGGCTCCAGGCAAGAAGGCACAGCTAACTCTGAAATCCTTCAAGCAGAGATAATGGCAACTAAAAGCAACCTTGCAGATAAGGAGCAACAAGTGAATGTCTCAGGTTCAAAGGGTTAAGTTTAAAGTTCCACGGAAACAGGGTGTTAAGGGAACAAAGGCAGAACAATTCATGCGATATTCTGCACAAAACACATTTACCAAGAAAGGGGATAGCATAGGTCTCAAAGAAATGGCCAAGGCTGAGATTTATCCCTTGATGGTACTAAAAGCCATTGACATCTCTACACCAGACTGGAGAAAGGCCATAAGTGCACCCTACAACATACTGTTGAATATAAAACGTATGAGTCTAAAAGCAGGCAATAAATATTTTCCATATATGGTGGTTCACCATCCTAGGAGGTGGACATTATCCTGAAATAGGTAGGGATTACAAAGTCAGAAACACCCCCATCCCACAGGACTTTGACTTCAAGAGCCTTGTAGTCAAAGGCAGTGACCATAAAGCACGAATGAAGATCTGATCTTGCAACAGTAAAATCTGGCTGACCTGAAGAGTCTACAGTTCCTCTGCCAAGACATTTATGATGTCTGCATACCGTGTTTTTCCTAGCCAAGCAGGTATGATCAGAAATCATTGGAATGCCCTCTACCTTTTTCCTGTGCAACATGAAAGGAAGAAGCTGAATTAGAGGTAAAGCATAGATCAGAAAAACTAATCCCATAGAGTCACCAGGGCAGCCACCGCAAATGCTTGAGGATCCCTGGTCCGGGACACAAACCTGTTCAGTTTGTGGTTGAATCCAGACACCAAAAGATCCATATCTGTTGTCCTTCGTCACAAGTAAATCTCTGCAAACACCTCTGAGTGAAAGGTTGTTCAGAACACCTCACCGGCTCAAAAGGCTGGAATTCATGGCCATGACCTTCAAATTCACTACAAGGAAGATTGCCTTACATCCAGAATCTGCATGGATACCCAAGATTCCAGAGCTGACCAGGTCTTGGGAGTCTAATGCATTGACAGACACCTGACATTTGTCCCATGCCGCTAGGCTATTGGGTTGAGGAGCTAGGTGAATGAATACATGGACATAAGGGAATCAGCCATGGCACTGCAGCATCAACATGTGAGCCCCACGCTTATAAGGTAACGCAAACAAGCGACAAAGTGAATATAACTACATGTTTGGAATCCATTTACTGCATACATTTCTTTTAGAGGTTACCAAAACATTGAGTATTATTATTGTGCTTGGATTCACTAAAATTCATTAGTGTATTTTTTCATTTGTGTGTAAACATATATATATATTTTTTTATATTATGAGTAATCCACGTAATTTTGTAGTTTGTGTTTAGGTAGTTAAAACAAAATAAAAAACAGTTTGCTTGCCGGTTAGAGAAATAAAGTTATTAATTCACCTTGCATTGTTGTCCAGACACAGATATTCTCTAGGGTCTTCAGCACTTGCATGTGTGGTCTTCACACCTTTGTCAATAAACAAACCAGCCTGCGAAAGCAACAACATCTGTTTACAGCGAAACCTGTTTGTTTTTAATATGCAAGCCTGTATTCCATTTTATGCTTTTTTTTTTATAAAGACTGAAACATAGGTCATACAGAATGCATGTGCTCACAAAAACTTAACAGTACTAGCCTTGGTTTTACATTAGGAAACATGAAAAGTATCTCAATTGGGGTCAGCTTTATCTAATAACTTTCAGTTCTTCGTTGTGTGTTTTTGACAATTTAGAAGAGCTAAAACAGTACCATTTTAGATTTTAGTCCCCCATCCAACTACCCATGATGTGACAACCAGCAGACTCTCAGGAAGTGTTTTCTACCTGTCTATTTGAACTTCAGTTCAATTTATAATCATCACAAAGGTAAAAAGAGGTTGTGCAAACTGCAAGTAGGACTGTCTTCAGGTTAAAGACCATTTATTTCAAAATTACAAAAAATAAAATCTTCCCATAGGAATACACTATGTACATGTAACACATTTTAGGTATGTTATTTGTCTGTAAAAGCCTCCCTTATTTAGGCATTCAAAAAGCAAAGGAATGCTGCTGGGCATGGCCATGTTGGATGTATTGTCAGCTGTCTCAGAGTGCTGTAAAATTTTACAGTATTCCACTTCGCTCATCCCCTTGCCAGCTACAGGTTATGAGGGTAAAGGGAGGGGCAGAGATGCGTGGCCTGCATAGACAGTAATTAGACACTCACAGAAGAGAAGTGCAAGGAGGGAATAAGCAGTGCTAGGAAATTGACTCTTCCTATTTTCTAGTATGTGCAAAGGCAACTTGCAAGTATATATATAAAAAAATAAATAATGAAAAAGGAAAAAAAATAAAAAATATGCTGCAAGTAAGCATTTAAAATATTTGCGATTGGTCTGTGCTCTTATCTGCAATTTCAAAGGGCAGTGACATAGCATCTTTAACTGGTTCCTGACTGGCTCACGCAGATATACTGCAGCAGAATGGCTCTTCTGGGTGAAATCCTGTAGGCATACGTCCTTCCCTTTTTCGGCCACCAGAGGGTGTGCGCCCGCTACACGGCGGGGGACCAGATGCGCATGGTTGGCAGTCACAATCCCGTGCACGAGCGCCAGCATGGGGATTTGTGTGTGTAAGCACACAAATCCCTGTGCTGTCAGAGGAGAGGAAACATGTTGTTTGTTCCTAGTAAGTAGGAACAGCGATATGTCTCCTCTCCTACTCAGTCCTATCCCCATACAGTTAGAACACACATTTAAACCCCTTGGTTGCCCCCTAGTGTTAATCCCTTCCCTGCCAGTGACATTTACACAGTAATCAGTGCATTTTTATAGCACTGATCGCTATGTTAATGATCCCAAAAATGTGTCAAATGTGTCCAATCTGTCCGTTGCAATATCGCCAAAAATCACAGGTCATCGTCATTACTAGTAAATAAAAAAAATAAATAATAAAAATGGCATCAATCTTTACCATAGTTTGTAGACTCTATAACTGTTGCGCAAACCAATCAATATACTCTTATTGTGATTTTTTTTTAACCAAAAAGATGTAGAAGAATATATATTGGCCTAAACTGATGAAGAAATTTGTCTTTTAAAAATCAATGTTGACAATTTTTATTATAGCAAAAAGTAAATATAGGTTTTTTTTCCCCCAAAAATTGTCGCTCTTTTTTGTTTATAAAAACAAAAAAATAAAAAATAAAAAAACACAGAGGTGATCAAATACCAAGAGAAAGCTCAATTTGTGGGGAAAAAAAAGGATGCAGATTTAGTTTGGGTACAGCATTGCATGGTCGCGCAACTGTCAGCAAGTGCTAGTTCACACCAGACGCAGTTCCGTGCCATTTTTTTTCTGCACAAAATGCATGCACAATTTTTTCCATATATTCCAATGTCTCTAGTTCATACCGTGCAGTCAGTTTGCATGGTGTGAACTAGAGCCATTGGAATACATGGAAAACACTGTGCATGCATTTTAGTGTAGAAAAAAAAAGCACCAAAAAACGCACAGAACTGCATCTGGTGTGAACTGGCCCTTAAAGTGACACAGTGCCAAATTGTAAAAAGTTCTCTGGTCATGAAGGGAGTAAAATATTTTGGAGATGAAGTGGTTAAAAGAACTTATCTTGACGAACTGATGAAAAAAAAAAAAAATACAGAAAAAGACACTGCTAAATTTACCACTACAGCACAAACTTGGGAGCCCTTGAACCCAGCAGTTCCCCACTTGAAAATACGGACTATTAAAAAGCCAAAGCAGTGGCATTGGGGGGGAGGAGGAGCATGTCAAAGTTCAAAATTCAGAGCAGGAGACTGCAATTGCATATGAAGCACACATGCAGGCACATCCAGGTGCCCATTTTGAATTTATATGTCAGAGAACAATCAGGTTCATAATTAGTGGAAAGTTTTTATCTTGTACCCTTGTGAAGTTGGGAAAGATCTGAAGAAAATAAAAATGGATAGACAGTTTTTCAAGCTGGAAAAGAAAAAGCCATTTATTCTTAGCTGAAGGGCTATAAATGGATGGTGTAACATTTGTAGCAAGATGTGGTGTTCAAATAGTAGGATTGTAGTTACCTTAAAATTAGAATGAACTCTGTTGTTGTAGAATATGCCAAGTGGTGTAAGCTCAGCTTTGGTATCTGGGTACAGCCCATGGGATTCACCAGTTGAAGACTTGTGAAAAACAAACCAGATGCCAGCATCCTTTAAGTAACAAAAAGTAACAATGTTAAATATGTGCAAATGCCAGCTAATATACTTTGTTAAACTAACATATGGCATATAGCAGCACGAGCTATGTCCTTTGTTAATGATTTATCTCAGCTGTTGGACAAATAGCCGGGGCTTTAATATTCTAAGTCAGATGTATTAAACACAAAGCCCATGGTCTGAATCCAGGCCATTTTATGTGGCCATCGCACCTCTCCTGCAGCTGTGGCACCCCCTCGTCTCTTCCCTCACCTTGTCTCAGCTGTTGGCAGCAGAGAGGATGACAGAATGCCTCCAACAGATCTTGCATTTCTCTGTGAAGCCACGGAAAGGCTCATCTTTAAATATCACCTAACCACATCAAAATTAAAGCATTCTTGGGGGGAAAAAAATATTTTATACACACACCCACACTTTTAGTAGTAAAGAACAAAAACGTCTGTGTGCAAGCAATCAAATTCAATTTAGAAGGTTGGCTTTCAATGCAAAGACAAACAGTAAATAGGAATTCTTCCCAGATTATTTTTTTTTAGTTTAGACTAGACTCCATAAATATTGGTCCCGTTTCACTAGGTCAATGCTTGTTAATCTCATAAGATATAGATATAGATATAGATATAGAGAGAGAGCGAGAGAGAGAGAGAGAGATCTCTTGAGCAGTTAGAAAACAAAAATACAAATAGCACAGTTAAAATGAGCCAACTAAATAACCGTCTATGGATCATTAAATCTGAAGCGGTAATTGTTTAAAATTGCTTAATTGCCCCTTTTACGGAATAAAAAAATAAATAAAAAAAGAGTGCATTTTGGTGTCGCTGGTATTCACAGTATGGCGACAGTGCATCAAATTCTTCAAATAACATTCGGCAGACTAATCCTCAAACCAATTTTATGACACTTGTGGATGAAAAATGAGATCCAACAGCCAAGATGCTACAATAACATCTTTATGCATTTTTTTCCATACTGAATTGCCTGTGCTGCCCTCAGCATGATAAAAAGCAATTACATTACTAACAGGAAGTGAATTTTGCACGTTTTGTGTTGGATGAACAGTTCCAAATAAAATTATGTAAAAGGCTTGCTGGAAGGCAATTGTTTGAAGCCTTCTTGGAATTTCATTAAGCAAAGCTTATGTCATTTTTCATTAAATGAGCATTACTTATTTAGCATTAAAAATAAAATAGAACTTAAGCAATGTAGGGTAGAAACTTAACTTGGCTCTCTTTTTACTTCATAATAGAGTATTATGTTGTTTTAAAGTAAAATTTTAAACTATACTTAAACTTACTCCTGCCCCATTCTAAGCCTATTCTAACTTTTCTAAATACCATGTAAAAGACAGATGTCTATACTTGCCTATTCTGAGGGTGCGCCAGTCTGGTCACATGATCAACTTCCAGCTCCAATGTAGAGGAGAGACAGCCAACAATGGATGTCCCATAGTAATCCTTTGGGTGACATCATTGCCCAGGCTCTGCAGCCGTTGTCGGCGATCTCTCCTTTGCACTGAATCCAGCAAATGGAGAGATCATGTGACCTGGCCAGACCACCCTCAGAAAAGGTAAGTATAGACATCATTCTTTTACGGGGTAGTTAGAATACGCTTAAAATGGGAGGTGGGAGCAAATTTAAATATAGTTAAAAATGTAACTGAAATTCTACTTTAAGGCTGGATTCACACTGCTGCAGCTACGAGAACCGGATGTGATTCGCACCGCACTGCAGTGCAAATCACATCCGATCTCTGTAATGAGAGTTCAGCCATACAGATAGTATGGCTGAATTTGCATTGCACCCGCCCCAAACTCGCACAGGACCCTTTTTTGGTCCACAGCAGAATCGGATCGCATGGGTGTTCACACCATGCGATCCAATTCCTGTCCGAGTTTGCAGATCGCACTGCGATATGCAAACTGATCTGGGGTTGTCATTAACATTTCACTGACACTCCCAGCAGTTTGCATAGGGCAGTGTGAACTGCCACCGGAAGGCATGCGATGCGGGAACCCGCGGCGGATTCACGGCGTTCCCGCATCGCTGCAGTGTGAACCCAGCCTAAAACAGACTTTGTTTATGTGAATGAGAATTATCACCATCACACTTTACAATTCATGGGAGAACAGAACCTCACAGAGATCAATTATCTAGGTTTGGCACTCATTGGAATGCAGGGAATCAGAGTTCATGTTAAACCATGTAGGAAACCCTCTAGGAACTCTTTACTGCAGTGCAACAGCTGCCATCCTACTTAAGTCATAAATATCATTCCAAAAGGACAAGTCATTAAAATAAGACAATTTCACGACCCTTCATGAGTATGACAAAGAAGCAATTCTGATAGAGAAGAGATTCCTAGAGTGGGGTTATTGTAAATGAGTGATAAGAGCATGTACACAGGCCAGGAATGTTGCCAGGGCAGAGCTTGCGAGTAACAAACTGTATTTTGACAAGAGATCCCAGGACTCAATTGCAAGAAGGGAAAGAGCTGGACTGGTAGTTTTTTTTCCACAGTTTATTGGGGATCCTCAAAGTCACGTCCTGTGCCCATGGCACCAGTTTTTCCATCAATTGTCAGACTAGATGTGTTGTCTACATCATAACGTTATGTAAGGTACCATATGTAGGCCAAACCACCGGGCACTTGTGTATTCGGATTCAGGATCATGTATCTAACATCAATATGAATACCAATGTGGCTAAGCACTTTAGTTCATATCATGTCTCAAATCTACAATCCTTAGGCCGCATACACACGCGGGGACTGTTCGCTCAACTTTGTCCGCTGAACAGTGTTTCGGCGGACAATCCGCTCGTGTGTGGGCTTCAGCGGACAATCCGCTCGTGTGTGGGCTTCAGCGGACAGTTTCAGCGGACAGTCAGACGAACAAAGTTTTTCGGAAATTCCGAAAAACTGTCCGCTGAAACTTAGTTTGAGCGGACAGTCTGCCCGTGTGTAGGCTTGTTCATCAAACTAAGTCTTGCGCATGCTCAGAAAGAATTTACACGCCGAAGGTTGCATTGCAGTGTATAGGACGTCGTTTTCTAGTCCCGTCGTACGTGCCGTTCACATCATCGCGCACGGTTTCAGCGGACTGTTCGTTCGTCGTGTGTGGGCAAGTCCGTCCATGCTAATTTTGAGCGGACTGTCCGCTGAAACTGTTTGACGAACAAAGTTGAGCGAACAGTCCCCGCGTGTGTACACGGCCTTACAGGTGGAGATCACAGAGAGGGTAGACAGTCCTAAGAAGGAATGGTGTTTCAGCTTTAAAAAAAGTGAAGCTTACTGGATTTTTAAATTGAATACACATATACAAGAAGGGATTTAATCATGTGTTGTATATTACCAACTATTATAAATAACTGATCCCTGAGGATTCTCAGTTTCTGGAAGGTTTTCTTTTTCATCTTTCTTCTTCCCCCTTTTTTGTACTTTCATCTTATTCATGACAATCATTTCTCCTTATATACAGTTCAGGGATATAAGACATACATATGAGTATTTAAGCTTTTTGTAAGATGTTTGACCCACGGAATAGCTCCTTTAAAATTCTTATGTTAATACAGAATATTTTACTCCTAGCTTCCTAAACATATGTACATACTACATAAATTATCTTTTTTCTATCAATCACTCATATATATTTATTTTTTATGAAGCCTGTTTTCTTTGGGAGTAATTTTCCTTGATATTGACTTTATATCCGTTTTGAATAAAGAACAGTGTTTTTACGGGATCTAGTATCAAGCCATGTGATAAAATGGAGGGTAATTCTTTTCTGTTTTTATTTTTTTATTGCTGCCCTGTTTTTGAGGAGCCTGGGGGTTCATATAGTCTGTAGGATAGTACCGCAATTGAAGCTCGCCATTTATATTGAAGTGCTACTTTACCGTATCCTGCCACGCGTCCAAGCATAGCGAGGATTACACAGTACGGTGCAAAAAAAAAAGTTTTAGGCAGTTGTGAAAAAATGCTGTAAAATTTGGTATTTTTAGAAATAGAAGTGTTAGTTTATTTTTTATCAATTAACAAAATGGAAAGTACATGAACAGAAGAAATCCAAATCAATATTTGGTGTGACCATTTTCCTTAAAAAACAGCATCAATTCTGCTTGATACACTTGCACACAGTTTTTGAAGGAACTCGGCAGGCAGATTGTTCCAAACATCTTGGAGAACCAACTACAGTTCTTCTATGGATGTAGGCTGCCTTAAATCTTTCTCGTCATGTAATCCTGGACAGTCTTAATGATGTTGAGATCAGGGCTCTGTGGGGGCCAAACAATCACTTTCAGGACTCCTTTTTTACACTGAAGATAGTACTTAATGACATTAGCTGTATGTCTGGGGTCACTGTCTTGCTGCAGAATAAATTTGGAGCCAATCCCACGCCTCCCTGATGGTATGGCAAGATGGATACATTTCTGCCTGTACGTCTCAGCATTGGGGACATCATTGATCCTGACCAAATCTCCAGCTCCATTTACAGAAATGCAGCACCAAACTTGCAGGGAACCTGCAACATGCTTCACCATTGCCTGCAGACACTCATTGTACAGCCAAATATTGCAAATTTTGACACCTCAGTCCAGAGCACCTGCTTCGATTTTTCTTTACCCCAGGTTTTCATGCATAGGATGTGGAGACAAGGCAATACAACTCAAATATGTATGAAAACATGGCTGAATGGTACTGCGAACACAGGAGTTTTCTGGTTTGCACTGATATTCACAAATTTAGTGTGAGCACATATTGGATGATTTGCATTTTTTTAGTGGAAAAGATCATATTGCTCTATCAAGTTTTTTTTCTTGTTTTCTTATAGATTTATTTTCACAAGAATTGGAGGCTTAGAAGAACCTGAAGCAGGGAGGATAATTGATATATGACTTGAAGAATTTTTGCACCTGATAAGAGTATATGGAGATGTAGAAGTGAAGTAAATATTACTGGGTGAAGTTTGGCAAAAAAAACACTGATATATGTGAACACAATGAATTATTGATTATTAAAAGCAAGTTTGAATACGCTATACTATATTGGCCTTTTCGGGTTTGTTTCAGTTAAATGCTGTGGAGATGGCCGCAATGGAAACAAGCTTTTGGAATCCAGCTTTATTTGACCCGCACTCACTAGGGGTCAAGAAATAGTAGTGGGAATCCCTTGAATCCAATTTATGAGGAAGATATACCCATTTTGTTTTCAAAGCGGACCTCCACCCTCAGGTGGAAGTTCCGCTTATCGGAACCCTCCCCCCCCTCCAGCGCCACAATTGGCATATTACTTCACTGGTCCCAGTCTTTCAGGGGGGAGGGGGGTGCAGATACCTGTATAATCCAGGTATCTGCACACGCTTCCGAGAATAGCTAGCCGCAGATGCCCCGCCCCCAGTTGTGTTCTGGAAAACACACCCAGGACACAACAGGGACCAGTGAAGACGCGCAGGATGACTCGCGCATGCGCAGTAGGGAACCGGGCAGTGAAGCCGCAACGCTTCATTTCCCGATTCCCTGACAGAGGATGGCAGCGGGGGCAGCCAAGAGACATCTGCTGCCGACATAGCTGGACCCTGGAACAGGTAAGTGTCCATTCATTAAAAGTCAGCAGCTGCAGTATTTGTAGCTGCTGACTTTTAATATTTTTTCAGGTGACACTCATCTTTAAGTGCAGGTTTAGGAGACACATGATGATATATGCCTGAGGGCGTTTTTCCAGCTGCTGTGGGGAGAGACTATTTACTATCCGCTGATTAATATTGACACTGAACAGGACAAACATGCCTTACCATTCAAGGTCGCTGGTCCTTTTATGGGTCAAGGCTTTGCCTGTCAGTGTCTGGAAACGACAGGAATGGACTACAGTCCTGGACCTGTATAGCACCCTACTGCTAACCAAACTCACTGCATTCATTGCCAAGGCAAGCTCTCAAGCAGGATCCAGTGCCCAATGCAATGTTACAGGCCATAAATTTATGGTCTGGATAAGGTCTCCAAGGTATCACCGAGGTTACATCTATCTGGATGCACAGCTTCTATTGGTCTAGTAGAAGGCAGAAAAGAGTTGAAGAGTCCAAAATAATATAAAAGGGAAAAGAAAGAAAACTAGTTAAGCATAGAAAACTTCTCCATATGGGAAAAAAAAAGGTCCACCACATAAGGAGATTGTCAAAAAATACTGGGGACTTAAAGTGGGTTGAGGTTTTAGAAGTACAGATCCTCCAAAAGTCCTGAACGTGTGAAACACCAATTAAAAACTAGAGTACAGAGGAAAATAACATTTATACAAAGGCCTGTAACTAAACCCAACACAGTATTCAAATGATGTAAAGGCAAAACCATGCATTTAGCATACCTGAGAGCCAGCTGCTGCATTGTTAATGAGGTTATTGTTGGGATTTGCAATCCAAAATGTGGACGCTGCCCTGAAAAAGGCACAAAACCATGAAAACCGCCAAATTAGAATACATTTTTTTTATTTTTTAAATCAATAGCCCCTTTCCAGATATCTTCCACTGACAGAGTACCATTTACCTGTAAAATCCTTTTCTTGCAGTGCATCACTGTACAGAGAGCACTTATAGTAATTACTATCTGGGTTTTACGCCACCTATAGGTGAATGGACACTGGCACACCCAAAAGACTGGCAGTCCCCCCTCTATATAACCCCTCCCATACAAGTATCTCAGTTTTGTAGCAAACAATTCCCAAAAGAGGGGAGAGACCTCTGTATCCTGTGATGTACGCCAAGAAAATGATTTTATAGGGTAAACTGTAGAAAAAAAATCCTATTTTCTTTATCATACATCAGGGAACACAGAGCAGCTGTAGTAATTACTATCTGGGATGTCCAAAAGCAATGCCCCTGAGGGGAAGGAGACACCATCATAGAAACTGCCAAAGAAGGACTTACTCTATTTGTAATACTGCCTTTGGCCTCAGTGTATCTTCTACGTGATTGACATTGACCTGGTAAAAACTCTGTAGATGTATAAACAAAAGATAAAATGGTCTTGTACACCTGGGCCACTGATACCCGATGATGGATGGCTCAATATACTCCCACACCTGGTAGAGAATCTCTCCCCAGAATTTTTTTATTTTTTTTTGCCATTTAAACCATAGCCATAATTTTTAAACTGGCAAATCCACTGTTAAATATTCGACCTGGATGCCGCCTGCCCTTCCTGGGCTCTTCTGGCAGCACAAACCAGGATTCTTGACTTGTGCCGACAACTCAAAGTAGACCCTGAGCGTCTGAACTACCTCTAGAGTAGGTAGCGATCCTTCTCCTGCCAACTGTGGATTAGGAGAAAAATGAAAGGAAAGACACTGTCCTGAGTTAAGTGAAAACTAGAAACCACTTAAGGCAATAAAAATGGATGAGGATGCAACATCACCTTATGATGCGAGACCAAGAATAGCTCCTTGCATAAAAGAGCCGCCAACCCCGGCACTTCACTTTGTGAAGTGATCGTAACCAAAGAAGCCACATTCTGAGATAAAAGGACCAACAGAATTCCCCGATTGGTTCAAAAAGCGGCCTCTGCAAGGACAGTCAAGATCAATTCAAGTCCCAAGGACACAAGAATGGCTAGACAGACAAGACTGTCCAAGTTACATGCTGTATGAAACAAGGAGTGAGAAATAATGGGCCCCTGGAAAAAAAGATGGATAGGGACGAACTCTGATATTTAATGGTATTTAAGGCCAAACTCCTTTCCTTTACCGATTGGAGAAAGAAAAAGAAAATCTCACGCCCAAATATTTCTGCGGATGGCACTTCCTGGCTTCACCCCGGGCCAAAAAATATTTTTAAAGTCCTGTAATTGAAGTTCCCCAAAGCTGGCTTCCAGGGTCTCAACAGTGCTGAGATACAGGACTCAAGACCATCGGGTCCCGCTGGACTGGGAGTGTCCATGGAGCAACACCCACAAGACTCGCTATGTCTGTGTACCAAGCTCCCATGGGCTAATTCAGCTAACACTAATATCAGTGTTACCACCTCGCGGATTCTTCACAAAAGATGTGGCAGAATCCAAAACGGGGGAAAAAAAAAAAAATCCTCAAATAAGGGAGAACCAGACCTTAAGGTGTTAACAGTACATGTACCCCTATTGGCAATGGGACTCTTGTCCCAGACACACCTGTCCCAAACTGTTGTAGAACTTGGAATCTAGTAGATTCCCCTGCAGAGTTCCCCTTGCCACTATCATATACCTTGAATATGTACTGGCGATAGAGATGGCCCTTGTACTGTCCCAGACAGAATGTAGTACACCTCCCTGAGTCGCGTGACCTCTGGTGCTGCCCTGGTGGTTGATTTATATATGCCTGTAGAGGCATTTCCAGATTGAACATACAAACAGTTTGTCCTATAATCCAGAGCACGGCATACTGGCAAAAATTCCAAGCTATTGGACAGTATTCTCTTCTGTGGAGACCAGGCCCACTGAACTATAGCCAGCCTCAAGTCAACTTAGAAAGGCTGGCATCAGTGGTTATTTTCCAAATTCCTGAAAAGGAAGAATATCCAGCACCAATTTTTGCTCTGCAACACCTTGGAAACAGAGTCTTCCGGCAATGCAATGCCTGGATCTTCAAGTTCCAGAGAATGAACCTCTACCAAGACCTTGAGTAGGGCTCTATGTAGAGAATATGCTTTGACCTAAACACAAGGAATCCCTGAAATTGACTACTTCCTGAGAAAAGATTGAGGTAAAGATGATTGTGGTGTCTTCAGCAAGTCCCACACTGGGGCTAGAAGCTTAGTGAACCCTCCGGAGCTGTGGCTAACCCAAAGAGAAGATTCACAAAAAAAAGGCTTTCCACTGCAAATACAGAAATCTGGAAACAAACCGCCACATGAAGATGTGCGTTTGCAGATTATACACCCAGAAATCTACCTCTTGCAGAGAGTTCATAGTTGAACAGTCTAGTCTATCTGAAACAGAAGGATGTTCAGCGGCTTGAGATCTTAAGTTAGGCCTCATGTCCCCATTTGGCTTTGGAACTGCCACCATTTAATTGTCTCACAGTAATGAGTCCATAACTTCTGCTCCAAGAGCAAATGCAAGACAAAAGACTGATGACCATGACAGACACAGACAGTCCCTAGCGGTGCATTTAACCTACCAGGTTCTGCCGGCTAAAGATGGAACAATCCACCTCAGAGACTGCCCTAAAATTTTCTGGCCTGAGATGCTCTCAAAAACACAACAGCCTCAGATGCCTCCCTAACCCAGGTGGGGAAAGGTTACATCTGGCATGTATTTTTGACAAAAATTTTTGAATAAATGCAGATGTCCAGAACTTCTCCCTGTTGTAATTGTTAGATGCATTGCCAGCAGCTGGGCTTCTAAACTGGAGGAGAGGTTTTCTAGAGGTTTGACCTACCTGGAGCGGCGATATCCCCTTCTCTATCATGATCAAGGTGATGCGGCCACAGTCTGACAAAAAATGAATGCGACAGGAAACTGCAATGCCAAACACCACAGTGGCTCAGATGCACCCGACACCACTGTCCATCCGGAGATGTGGACACCGCTAGATCCCTGAACCTGAGAGCGGTGCCCCTGCTTCCCCCAGGTGCCTCTTTCCTGGAACCATTTAATGGTATAACATTTAAATAACGCAACAACTACATCATCCAACCTAATATACAGCCCTGCAAGGATGAAAGCCTAAAACAACGTTTGTTTACCTCTATGCAACCCCTTAGGTATGCAAACATGCAGGTATACAAGTATTCTTGTCATTCATGCATTTATGTATGCAGTACAAGGTCAATAAGCTCACAAGCATGTACCCCCAGGCAAACAAGCACCTAGGCAAAAAAGCTCATATGCATGTAGTCCTATGCAAATAAAGCAATCATGTATAACCATGTATATTAATGCAAACATGAATAACCATGCATTTTTGTGCAACCATGCATCCTTGTGTAACCATGATCACGTATCTTTATGCAAGCACATATAACCATGTATATTTATGCAAATATGTAAAAACATGCATCTTCAGCAACCATGCATTTCAGCTAGTTTGCAAGCAAGCACCTTCTTAAAGCGGAGGGCCGGTTATAAAAAAAAAAAAAAAAAAAGTCAGCAGCTGCAAACACTGCAGCTGCTGACTTAACACACTCACCTGTCCAGGGCGCTCGCGATGTCGGCCGCCCGAGGCCGACCCGTCCCTCGGCTCTCGGGTCCCGGCGCCGCCATCCCTTGTAAGGGAAACAGGCAGCGGAGCCTTACGGCTTCACTGCCCGTTTCCTACTGCGCATGCGCGAGTCCCGCAGCTACTGCGCATGCGCGAGTCCCGCAGCGCTTTCTGAATGGGACGCGCTGTGTTCTGGAACACACAGTTCCCAGAACACAGCGCGACTCATTACCCAGAAGACGCCGCGACGAAGAGAGAAGACAGAAGATCTCCGCGGAGGAGGAAGAGGAAGATTAGGATAAAGTGCCTAGCAACAGGCATTTCTGGTAAGTAAAAAAAAAAAAATGTTTTCATTTTTTTTTTTTTTGATTTTTTGTAATTTTTAACATTTTTTTGTTTTTCAGGGTGGCCCTCCCCTTTAACTGCAGTTGGCCCCATTACTAGTCTTGCAGGATTTAGCCAAGCACATATGCACTATACTGGAGATACAACTCCTTAAAATACACCCATGTTCATGTTTTTCCAAACGTGTATATGCAAAACATGCATTTAAGCAACAAGTTTGCAAGCATATATACTATGCTGCACCTACCTACAGAGCAGCAACAACACTTTAAAGTGAACCGCTAACCATCCAGGGGTGTATCGACTTGCAGTTGTACAGTCCCCCCAGATAAGCAGTAAATATGCAGCATGTAATCATGCCTTGTCCGTCACAAAGTTCTCCCATAGCAAGTACTCACATTTTGTTAGTATCCATGGGCTGCTGCTATGTCTCCAGAGGCCTACAGAACCTGTCGCCAAATGGCATGGCCGCCCTTCCTGCCTACATAAGAATAGGCCATACTGAGCGAGCCCACGCCCTCTAGTGGCTGGAGGAGAAACAGCAGCCCACATGAGTAAGAAGTACATAGCATGATTAAACAGCACACTGCTCTCAGTGGCCACCGGGAGAAAGGTCAGAACTTTTAATAAAAAAATAAAAATAAAAAAAAGAGACTGCAAACAAATGCAGACTTGCCATTCCTGCTGCAGGACTCTGGACATAACAGGAGTCCAATCTTCACCCATTGTGGCAAGCTTGGTCATAAAAAGACTTTCAGAGACTGAGTCCCCCCTTAATCTGGGGTCCACGCCCCTGAACCTGTATAGCACCCTGCAGGAAAGCACCATGGTCAGAACACACACTGCACAGGGTTCCATTACACAGGGTCCATCTCTGCAAGGCTGCATTACAGGCAAACCTTGAGGAATTTTCTTTCTATCCAATGAGGCTTGGATACCATCTGGCTGACAGATTTTTCAAATGGATCTGATTAAAGTCCATGATTCTTAATAGAACCCTCCAGACCTCCAAGTATGCTCCAAAAGCACATCAGTGACCACCACCTTGCAGACACTGAGGTAAAAAAAAAAAAAAAAAAAAAAAAAACGGAGGTACTTCCTGTATGGGAGGAGTTATATAGAGTGGTGACCTCCTGTCTTTTGGGTGTGCCAGTGTCCATTCATCTATAGGTGGCGTATAACCCAGATAGTAATTACTATAGCTGCTCTGTGTCCCGTAATTTACACTAAAGAAAAAGGTTAGCATACTGCTCATTTATTTAATTTCTATAACTGTATACACATTATATTTATCAGAAATGTTTATTGTTGACATCTTCTCTGCATTTTCCCAGGGTAATAGAGCATATTAGCCACCAGTCTTCTCTCGACTTGCAGGCTCTTTTATTATCTAACCACTTACAGGACTGGGGCCACCTGTAACAGATAGTTCCCCCCCCAAACTATTTAGATCCATCTCACATTTTTATTGCTTCATTGCCAAATACTTACATGCAGTCAGTGGCTGGATTGGGAATGTAGCTCCCATATACTTTATCCCTCATGGCTGTACACACAGTGCTATTTCGGTCTGTTGGTAATAAAGTGCCTGGCTTAGTAACCAGTCCGAGGTTGTGAAACAGTGTGTTCCTTTGTTCTATGCCATCTTCCAGGAAGAAACAATGGCCCAGTGTGTCATAGCCAATTGTGTCTTTTATCTGCAGAAATTAGACATTATATCAGACCACTATTTAATTAAGAGCCTAAGCAATGAAAACAAAAAAATAAATAAATAAATAAATATATATATATATATATATATGAAAAATACAATTACGCCAACAACACACAATGGGACATCAGATTACCAATGTTCTAACGTGTATATGCGGAAACCACAGATAAACGCAATTTGAAACAGATGAAAAAAAGAAGGTTCTATTGTTTTTACATTGTATATATCATAACCGTATGGCCCACTAAGCTGGTTTGAATTACTGAATATACTGCCCTGCTTCTAGAAATGAATATACCTGCTTCACTGCCAAACAGTTTAGCTATAAGATCGTATATGTTCCAACAAATGTCAACACCGTTAAATGATTACCTGGCAAGAAAATCAAATTTTCAAGTTTAAGAACAAGCACAATTTCATAGCAATGCGTCACCATTTTTCATGTTACCACATGATCAACCCGTAATTGCATCTACATTTTCAAATAACAAACTTTAGTGCATTAACAGTTAACTCCTGATGCCCATACTTTCTTAAGTCACCATGGCTTATGCCCCATGCACAGTAGGCATTTGTCAACTGCATCTAAGCACACAAGCGCTGGGCCTTCATTTAATTGGCCAGAATATTAAATTATTCTGGCCACTTAAATAAATGAATGCTCAAGCGATAAAGGCTTTTCACTTAAGCAAGTTTACACTTTAAGCACCTGTAAACGCTTGTGTGCATGGACAAACAGAGGGTCGTACACAGGTAGAAAAAAAAAGTCATACGCCCTTAAAAGCAGTTTTTCGATGCCTAGTGTGCATGCGGCCTTAAAGACTAACCCCCCCCCCCCCCCACAAATGAGCTACAGGAAAAATAAGCAGGAAAGGAGCAGTCTGCTCAGTTGATTCTTTTAGAAATGAGTCCAGTGCCCAGTGGCTGTGAACCCATATACGGCATATAACAATGGTGAATATAAGCTATGCAAGTTATTGTGCAGGTAAACTGTGTGCTGTGCCCAGGCAGAAAAAGTGCATTTTGGACCAATAGTGTCAGTGGTTAAAAAAATATATATTTTTTATTGTAGAACACAATGAAATGCGGGATATTTGTTGTCACTCCTTGCTGCTGTGAATGTAAAGAATACATATTCTAAAGCAGACTTGAGGAGAGAAGACAACTGGACCACAAATCTCAATATAACCTTTCTCTTAGAAAAATAAATGCCAAAAAAGTTATCCGCCTCCAAATGAAATGTGTGATTAAAAAGTTGCAAAGCATATTAGCAGATGCACCTATACCTTCACTACAGCTGATATATCTTACATACCAACAAGCCATTGGTTGCATGGACTGTGACACATCTGGAAAAGCTATGATGAATGGACAGGCCTTCCACATAAGTGTTGGAACCATCAACATCTCCACAAAGGTGAAAGTGGACAGGGTAGCTTCCCATGATTTGCTGGCCCATGTTTTTCAGTTCAACGTTGGATAAATGCACAGAAGTAAAGTTTTGTACAATCTAATAAATAAAGCATATGGTAAACATTTGTGAAATTTCCAGTAGAATCCAGTTTCAATACAACTCATTACATTCTTAAAACTTTCCTTATACAATCTAAAAATTAGCCTAAACCTTCCGACCTGTGGGACCAGAACATTATTTTGTTGCACACATGTCTAAGGTTTTAAACTGGTTTGAAACATGATGAAAGTCAGGAGCAGACTTCTCATCCTCCATGCACGCTATTCACAAATTGTTAAGAAAATCAACCAAAGCAATCCTGATGTGCAGAGAGCAGTAAATTGAAGCACCAAGATGTTAGTTTGCTGAAAAATTACACTGAAAATTGGGGACTGGTTCAAAGCTTACAGTACATTGATCAGTGCTCCTTTAAATATGCCTAAGAAAGATATATTCTTGGTTTTAAATAAAAAATTTAGACCACTTTCACACTGAAGGCAGTTTTCAGCCACGCGGGCAGTTTTAACCCCTTCTTTAACTGCTGGCGGGGGTTAAAAGCACAGCTAAAATGCGTTGCGCTTTACAACCAATGCTGCCGTGGCTATAGTGTGAAAGTAGTCTTACTAAAATTTAAAGGATATCTTAACAGCTTGGAAACACTTTCTGGCTTATAAAGCTGGGTTCACACTGGTACGTGTCGACTGTTGTATGACTGTCATCCTACTTTGCACTGCAACATCGGTCCTACTTCCATCCGACTTGAATGAACATAAGATTTTGCTCCGACTTTGAGATAGTCTGACTTGTCCTTTGACCAATCAAAATAATCCCAGAGTGACATAAAATTCCTTTTACTGCTGCTGTAATCACCATGTCAGATGTCACAAGTCGGATGGTTAGGACAAGGATCCTACTTTGATCCGACTTCAGTGATATTCAATGGGTTGAAATAGGACCAGAGTTGTACCAAAGTAGTGCAGGGAGCATTTTCAAAGTCGGACCGACTTGTATTGGACCAGTTAAGACGGCTCTCATAGGGAAACCATGCTTTTTCACACGTCCTGCGACATGAGCTTCAGATGTCAGAGCGTTTGTCGTACAATTGTGAACCCAGCCTAAGGTAACTGCTAGAATTCTAAATTGTTTGCTTTTGCTGTGAATAATGCAATTTTCAAATTTGTGTTTGGCTAATGTTTTTTTAAATAATTTTGCATATAAAAAATACACCAGCATGCAATATCTGCAAATTTTTTCCGTAATATGTTTTGGAAACCATACTTATTCAGCCAATACATATATCATTACTTTAATTTTCAGATTTCCATAAAATAGCTAATTCTCTCTAATAACTGTATACATTGTAATGAATTGCAATATAAATATATAACCATGGTGCAGGTTATTTCTTGATAACCATTTCACCCCAAAGTTTACAGAAGAGTACAGTACATTACAATGATCTAGCGTATGTAAATAACCTGGGTTCAACTTCCCAGACAATATATTTTCCACACTGAACTGCTCTGCAGATTATTCTTTTCTATTACAAGTTCAGATTCACCACTTAAGTATCTAAGATGTGTTTGGCCTTTGCTTGCTTTTCACGACATCCCACACATTGCTCACTGTGCCTAACATAATACAGCACACAGAATAGAGCACTGTGACCAAATTTTCCACAGGGCTAGGAGGGAGGGAATGTAAATAGCATGAAGGAAAGAGGAGAATCAAATATAAAAAAAAATAAAAATGAAAGTGTCAAACTATACAAACTTTGAAAAAGTCTTCTGCTCTTCCCTGCACAGTACATGCATTTGATTTATTATTAGGAAAACAAAGTTCTACCTAAAGGAACTATATCATACCATAATGGATTACAGGTCTGTGTATATAACTGCAGCAACTCATGCAGTAAAGAAAAAACATTTTACATATTAAAAATGGTTTTATTTTACACCCTTTGTTTGATATATTATGCATAGTGTGCAGAGAGAATATAATTATATATATATATATATATATATATATATATATATATATATATATATATATATATATATATATATATATATATATATATATATATATATATATATATATATATATATAGCTTCTCCAAGGGGGTTATCTAATGTGGGGAGGAGCTGAGAGAGGTGCCAGTGGACCCCAGAAGAGCAGGCTTGGGGCCACTCTGTGCAAAAACAGCTGCACACTGGAGGCAAGTATGATATTTTAAAAAAAATATATATATATATATATATATATATATATATATATATATATATATATATATATATATATATATATATATATATATATATATATATATATATATATATATATATATATATATATATATATATATATAAATAAATAACACACAACCCATAAACCTTTAGTGTCACTTTAATTTAACAAGTTGGAGTTAGAAGCCTAAGTACTCCAGTTTTAGTAAATCTTTTCCATTGATTTTTTTTTTATTACTAAAAGGAGAAGGGTATAAACAAAAAAAGAAGGGTGGGGGGAAAAAAATAGAAAAGAAAAATAGCTAGTTTAGCGTTTGATCTAGGTCAGTGTAAGGTTAGTGTTGGGGTCAAGTTTAGAGTCAAAGTTCATGGTCAAAAGGTCAGGTATTTTTTCTAGGCCACACTATAGGCAAGACAAACATACATACACATATCATCAGGAGCAGGTTAATTTATTTTGGATTTGTGTATTTTTTATTTTTTATTTTTTGGTGGAAGTTTATGGTAAAAGCATTTACCACCAAATGAAACCCTAAAATTTGTCCTTAAAAAAAAAACAGGTATAATTCAGATGGATACACCAACTGGGTAAAATTATCTACAGTTTTACCAACACATTGCAATGTTGTAAAGTTGTAAAACCGTGTTCAGGCATTAAGATTTGTTTTACCTTTGCATGCAGGGGATTGCAGCTCCCATTAACTACAGGCTGTAATAGCTCAGATAACATTCTGTATATACAGTATAAATGGGAGTTTTAGTTTCAATTTAGTGATATATTGTTATTATACAGGTTTTAGAATTGCGGTTTACAAAATAAAGGAGACAGTGCAATCTAAAGCCAAAATTGTCAGGGGGGTATTAAAGCAGTTTTATTATACTGGAAGGAAAACAGCAGCAGCTACAGATTTTTCTTTATGAATTCTGCCCAGACAGAAAATTAACATGTTGCATAAAATATTTTGTAGGGTCTTTTGTACTGGGCAAATGTAAACTTTTCAGTATTATTAACATGAAAACCTTGCTGATAAAACCATCTAAATTTTCCCTAATACAACTGGAAATAAACTTAAAAGTGGGAGTACCCATACTATGACCCAATCAGAATTCATTACATTGTTCAGTGCTTTTATACCAACAGGTTTCAGAAATAAAATGCTGAAAAGAGGGGTATTTAGGCATCAGACAGGTTATCAGCCAAAACGTTATTGTAAAATAAAATACTGAAAGGTTAAAAAAGTCACACATCAATAAGTTTGTGACCTGCTCCTACCTGTTGCTTTCAAGTATATAGTTTGTTTTAAATGCTCAAGGCTGGCCATACAGGCTGAAGGAAAAAAAAATTGCTCCATTCACCCATCAACACAGTCACTGTTGATGGGGGAATAACTCCCGCTGAACTATTGTATTCTGCCAGTGGGAGGTTTTCCCACAGTCAGAATACAATGATTGATGCCAGTTATCGTCAGCAGCAGTAATTATACGAAAAAAAACAAAAAGGAGGAGGAGACAAATGAGCAGACATTCCACTTTTTGGTGGAACTCCGCTTTAACAGTCATTTAGCCATTTCTACCAATCTGCACATGAACAGCCAAGCAAGTACACAATATCAAAGACCATGACAAGATGTTAACAAACCTTAATATGCCCTCCAAAAGTGTCATAGCTGAAAAACTGACACTGGTTATTTCCATAACAAGTCTTCTGCATTTCACCTTGGATTACAATATTCCTCGTAAGGTCTCCCACCTCTGCTCGCATATCCAGCCCATCTGTGATTTCTCCCATATGGAAGAACAAAGGTGTCTCTAAAACAAAAAAGAAAGAAAGACGTTGCAATTCATAAAACAGAAAAATATTGCTGAGAGGGCAGAGTTCATAAAACACCTTGTAGGGCCACAACACAGGCATGCCCAATAATATCTTTGGGAGCATAGATGCTATTCCAGCATTAACCCTTCTCTGTGCATAAAAGCAGCCATTGTTTGTTTTAATAAATTGCTTTTTAAACTATTTTCACGATCAAATTTTTCAAAGAAAGAACTTTTTAAAGATCGACGTTTAGAATTCAAAAGCAAAACTGGAATGGAGGAGGAAAGCTTTGTTCACTAACCAGACCTCTGAAACCTCAATAAATATGGTTTATTCAGGGTCGTCGTCATTCTTTTTAATATAAGAAAGGCAAGACTGTTTATACAAACTCCTCTCTGACATTATTTTGTGCAATTCTGTAAAACAAATATTTCTATTTGTGAATCCCTGGCCAACATTTATCACTGGAAAAAGCAGCATTATAACAGATTTATACAGTAAATGGTTTTAAAATGCTAAGGCATGGAACATTTTTCTTTAACACAAATCTCTGCTAGTTACTACGGATTTTAAACTGGCAACAACACATATTCTTAATGGATTTTCTAAGCACAAAAATAAGCTTTTCTTCAAAAGAAAAACACTTAAGGTCATTCATGCCACAATGCTGGTAGCGCAGAGAAAGTGCTTCCATGTGTTGATGCATGTTGTGGCGTATTCACACCTATAGATTTTCTCCCTTGACCACTTCCCACCTGGCCTATAGCAAAATGACGGCCGGGCAGTGGTTCCGTTATCCTGACTGGACTTCATATGAAGTCTTTCAGTATCGCCCACATTGACTGGTGGTGCTGTGTGTTAGTCTGACACACCGCAACACTGATCTCGGTAAAGAGCCTCTGATGGAGGCTCTTTACCATGTGATCATCTGTGTCCAATCACAGCCGATCACAGTGTAAACAGATAGAGGAATACACGGCTCTATCGCATCTGACAGACGCAACTAGATGGCCACCAGGGATGCCAATCTGTGCCTAATGATGCCAGCCAGTGCCTCCTTATCAGTAATGCCCATCGGTGTCGCCTTATTAGTGCTGCCTTATCAATGCCTACCAGTGAAGGAGAAAACAGTTATTTACAAAATTTTATAAACAAAGAAAAACTTTGTTTTTCTAAAATTTGTTTAGCAAAAAATAAAAAACCCAGAGGTGAGCCAATACCACCAAAGGAGGGCTCTTCTTGTGGGAACAAAATGATAAAAAAAGTTTGGGAATAGTGTAGCATGACTGCGCAATTATTTAAAAAAGCAACAGCACCGAAAGCTGAAAATTGGCCTGGGCAGGAAGGGAGAAAAAAGTGCCTGGTATTGAAGTGGTTAAACATTTGGTGGTTAAACATTTTTCCACTGAATTAAATGAAAATGTGTCCAATGTCAACACTGATGTACGTTTATATGTCACCTCATGATACACTTTGGTGTGCATTTTCAGTGCTTTCAAGGAAAAATGCATTAAGTAAAAATGCAAACAACTGAATTCAGGTTTTAATCTCGTTTACACACGCCAATGCACATTACAGGAGTTAGCAAATTATAGTGCCATTCATTTTTAACTGAATCCCTATGCTTTAAGGCAACAAGCCTCCTATGTACATGCATTGCAGATCACCACAATGCACACTAGCGCACTACCGATGTATGAAAAAAATTTGGGGCTTGTCTTTTTTTTTTTTCTCATGAGAAGACCACTCATTCATTCAAAGGAATGAGCTGCTTTAATGCAAAATACCAGAATAGGCCCTTATGGTTTATAGCAGAGGTAGGCAACCTGGGGCCCTCCAGCTGTTGTGGCACTACATTTCCCATAAGGCATTGCAAGGCTGGCAGTTACAATTACTCCCAGAGGTATAATGGGACATGTAGTCTGCAACAGCTGGAGGGCCCCAGGTTATTAACCCCTGGTTTATACTTTACTGTTTGGCATGGGCCTGCATTGAAGCTTAATTTCAGGCTTGAACTAAAAAGATACCCTTGCAGTGAGCCACGTCGCACTGTAAGGAATACATGCTCATCAAGGCTAAAAGGTGCAGAATGGAGAAAAACGTGCCTTAGTCTGCATTACAGCAGGCTAAGTCTATCCATGCAACTGGTACAATGCCTCTAGGAAAGTGCCACCCCACATTTAGAGGCAGTGTTTTTGTATCTATGTATAGCCAACAGATGGTTGTCACTTTCCAATACAAGTAAAGTCAGTAACTAAATTATGCAACTGAAAGAATTTGTAAATTATTCATCAGACTTACAGTGGTTGTAAAGGCAGAAGATTTTTTTGTTATCTTAATGCATTAAGATAAATTAAGATGTGCACAACAGCCCCCCTCAGACCCCCTAATACTTACCTGATGCCCCTCTGTCCAGTGAAGTCCCTGAGTGTTTAAGCTGTCCAAGATTCTCCCTTCTGATTGGCTTAGACAAAGCAGAGGCACCACTGTCAAAGTCAGCTAGCCAATCAGGGCAGAGAGGGGGTGGGGCCGGATCAGGCCTCCATGTCTGAATGGACACAGGGAGCTGCGACTCGGCTCTTGTGCCTCCATAGTAAGCCGATTACTGTGGGGGTGCTCAACAGAAGGGAGGGGCCAGGATCAAAGAAGAGGGACCTGAGAAGAGGAGGTTCCAGGCTGCTTTGTGCAAAACCACTGCAACAAAGGCTGGCGAGTATAATGCTTGTTATTTTTATAGGAAAAATACGAGACTTTACAATCACTCTAAGAAGACCTAAATGGTTTAGGATATTTGCATGCCAAAACATAAAATGACTATTCTACTTTTGGTGGGCCCTGGTCTTCCCTCACAACCCAAAAAATACCAGCAGGTTCAATTGGCCCTAGGCCATTTCTGTGGTGGAGACATTCAAATGTGTGCTCCTAGAGGGGAAGGGCCTGATGTTATTGGTTCTATATACTCTAAGTGCAAGCTAGTATATAGGTGCTAAATACTGCATGTATGGTAAATAAAATGTATCTCGGTTTGATATTCAACATATTGTACAGTTGGTGAAACATGCTACCTCAATCTAATTTAACCGCAGAGGTCAACAAAAACTATTTTATCCGTTTAAAGTTAATCTATTCAAAGAGTGTGGATTGGTATTATAAGCAAAAATACATTGTGGGATACACAAACTAGAAATGTTGGTGGAATAAGCAATATTCAATAAAAAATAGAAAATTAAAAATACAATGTATTTAAAAAGATTTCAGAAAGGTCATGGATGCAAACTTCCATGGTGGTATCCCAAGGCCAGTAACAAATACAATGATGAGGGTTAAAAGGCATCAGATGCAAACAAAAAAGTGAAATAAAAAACATTACCAAGCAGCCTTTATTCTAAACAATTGCATTGCTTCACTGATCTGTGCTGAGAGCACATTGGAAAAAAATAAATAAAAAATAAATAAAAAATAGAAAATAGACCTCTAGGGGTATAGTCGTAAAGCAGCAAATGTGGCATTCACAAAAAAAATAAAAAATAAAAAAAAAATCACTGCAGGTAAAATCTTCCTGGTCAATGTATTTTTATGTAGTAAATTATTCAGTAAATATTTGGTAAATGTCACATTCACAGCTTTATAAATATACCCAATAGTTCACCAATAAAGCAACAAGAACTACACTGAAATCATCACAAAAGCAAAGTAGAACTAGTATGTCCCTTTTGTCAAATACCATCTTACCCTAAAGGAAGATGAGAACATTACATTAATAAATAGAAAAAAAATTAAATAAACAGGCATGTACCTTTTACTTTGACTTGAAATTTGTTACATTCTGGACAAGGTAGTAATGTAAACTCTTCAGCTTGATACATGGAATAGTCAGTGCTTGAAACAATTATTTGATCCCCTGGTTGCCAACTGTGAACATCATCCATCAGATTCAAAATAATGCCATCAACAGCTTCTACAACAAAGCCGGAAAAGGCTTTACCTGCACGAAAAACTAACAATTAAGAGTAACAAGGATTTACTCACAACAGGACATTTGGAAGATGGTTCAGACCCCTACCAAGCCAACCATAAAAAATAGTCTGCTATAGCTGGCAACACACAAGGTGAATTTCAGGCAGTTCATCAGGAATTTAAGCCATGTATGACCCTCTCCAATCCTCCCATCCAACATCTTTGTTGTTGGATGAGAGGGGGAAAAAAAAATGCCAGTCAGCAGAACAGCAGCTGAATCCAAACCGATACAGGCACTCTTTGGGCATTCAGACAGCTGCAGGAGTCAACTGTCAGAGTACAGTAGCCAGCAGGATTTTTTTTTTCCATATATACCATTTAGTGCTGATAGGAGGTATCTAGTGATTTCTCTTGTTCAGCCTTCAGGCTTTAGTTTGGATAAAGCAATTGTGTGATTTTCCTCATTCAGCCTGTGGGGCTGTCAGAGAGAAATCTACAAATGTATGACAAATCATTTAGTCAAATCAGTACACATATGGGAGATCAGAAGGTGGTGCAATAAATCCGGTGCTGTGTGCAGGATCTGAGGTTTGGCTGCCCGGTGACTGTATTCATACTTCCACAGATGAAACATGTAATTAATTCAATCATTTTAAACAGTTAAAAAAAAAAAAAAAACGCATTACTAAATGCAACTGATGCCCATTAGGATAGTTTTATCAATGCAGTATGAAACCGAACATATGGTAAAACAGCTTAATCCATCAAGGAACCATAGTTACTAATAAAATGCAGCCCATGCGAACAACATTTGACCTGGTTTGTGCAGAATGTAATAAGACACTTTTAATTGCAATGCAAATTAAACTCTATAAAGTTTGATGTTGTTGCATTACCCTTTAAATCAGCCAACTTTATCTTTTCAGGTTTGAAATTGTGCAACTAGGGTTATCTGTTCGATTCCCAATCACAGCCCTACCATGCATGTTCTCCCTGTGTGGGTTTTCTCTGGTTTCCCAGACTCCAAAGACACGCCGTTTGGTTTATTGGCTCCTGGATAAATTGGTCCAGTATGTGTCTGTATGAATAGGAGTTAGGGATCTAAGATTGTAAGCTCTTTGAGGGCTGGGACTGATGTTAATGTACAATGTATAATATGTAAAGCGCTGTGTAAATTTCCAGCACTATATAAAGTACATGTAATAAATAAAAGTTGTAGCGTTAACATTAACTAGTCTTGAAGTCTCCTTGTTGGCTTCACAACTGCTTCTTTTCCCATACAATTCTATAAGAATGCAAAAGCAGATTAATGTTGCAAATGCAGGCCAAATGTACCTGCAATGATCTCAGAAGAAGGTCAAATAGAGGTCAATAGCAAGCGGCCTTTGTCCATCGAAATCCTTTAACACTGGCCCTAATAAGTTCATACATTTCTGAGAAAGTACAATAAACCAGCTAGACCCACAATCTGTAGGTCAATAAAACAATCCTGGTTGGAAACTGCACACTGCTTGGCATACCATTAGAAAGCTACCTGATCCTTTTATTAACAAAAGTTACCTTTTTTCGCCTTCCTCTCTCATGTTATAAATGTAAATGTGCAAATAGAAATATGCATTTGTGCACAGTTAGTACATACCTTCTTTCCATTCGCTGTACGCTTTCACAGCAAACTTCTGTCCATCCAATGTGGAAAAAACATTCATGGCCTCTGCCTTTCCTTCAGTGCTGTGATTCTCATAGTCTCTAGTACTTTCACTGCATGAAGTGTTACTGCCACCAACAACACTAACAAGAGCCCAAGCCTGCCTGCATTGGAATGCAAACAGAATTACACCAGTTATTTATTTTAAAGTTAGAACTGTACAATTCTAATTTTACAGGCCAGGTCTCTGCACTAGTCAAAATCTTTCTGCATGGTGAAGTTAAAGTAGATGTAAACCCTCTCCTATACCCAGTGAAGTGAACAGCCTCAGATGATACACAGAGATGAAACAAATCTCCCTATACAAGTTTTACATACATAGCTGCTGTCTTCAGCCTTCTCTAATCTTTAGAAAGTGCACGGCGTGTTAGAATTTTTACTTCCTCATTCAGCAGTGGGAGTCTGGGCATACACTGTATAACAGCTGACCACCTCCCTCCACATAGGCAGATGAAGAAAGAAACTTGCAGAGCTGTGCTGTGAGTAGATCAGCTCTCTGCTAATCTATAGCACTCACTCAAACTAATTTTCAGCTGTTTTTATCTCCTGTGTTGGGGATCTTGTCAGAAGTGATCATGCTGAGAACAGAGCAACAAAGCAGCAGAAAGACAGGGACTTAGGGCTTTAACGAGAGACAAGTAAACACTACAGAAATATATGCCCGGGTCAAATTTCATGAATCGGGTTTACATCTACGAAAAGTGTCAAAAATTGTACACCAGTCAAATGTAAATTTGATGGAAGAGGGCTTTTAGGCATTTTATGAATACGTTGGGAGCGTACATAATCACCAAAAAGAACAGTATATTTACTGTACAGTGAGCCCACCATGGTGGAATTGATAAAAATGTGTTCCCACTAAGACCATTTGGTGTACACACATTCCATTGGCCCAGAATACACAACAATCCGCATATTTAGCCATACATGCATCTAATGGTTTAAGACAAGGGTCTCAAAACTTTCTAAACAAAGGGCCAGTTTACTGTCCTTCAGACTTTAGGGGAGACCCGACTGTGGCCTGTGTAAAAAAACGCTGCATTTGTAATATCAGTGCGGAGGAATAGTGCCCCATCAATGGTGTCAGTGGGGAGGAATGGTGCCCCAAGGGCTGGAAGAAGGCAAGCACAGGGTCACAGTTTGAAGACCTCTGCTTTAGGACTACAGTGATATCATACAGTTTTAATGTAAACAATAGTGCCAATGTAGTTATGGTGTTTTCCAAAAAAACTGAATAAATCTTTATGTAGAAATGTTTCAAGCATGCAAGAACTTCCATTGAAACCTTTAATATACATTTTTTTAAATCAATCTCTAACCTGATAACTCAAGGATATCCATTTTAAGATCATATTTTTTGATAAGACATGCTGATACTACAATTAACAAATACCTATAAGCCAATCCTCGGACAAGATTACTTCCAAGGAGACGCTGGATCGTTGACCGAGTGCCTTCATGTAGATTCCTTTCTGCAGAGTCACCAACAGCCATCGCAACGATACTGCCAGGTGGCAATCCATTGAGCAATTCCTGTAGCCTAATGCTTTCATTTCGATATTCATAAGTGTCAAACCTGTCAGAAAAGAAAACATGTGCCGTTTCTGGATCGACAGCTCTTACATTCAGCCCTCTGGAAAAAGTCTTTTCAAAACTGTAAGATCCAGCTGTAAGCCCAGAAGAAGAAAGAGATTTGGTCAACAGAGTCCAAGATGATTTTTGGGATCCGTGTAATTCCAGTGTTCCGCCAGATGACACACCGATGAACTTCCTACCAAATATCGGATCACTGTCTCCTTCATCTGATTTACCATATAAAATAACATTTGCTCTCGATTTATAGCGGCATTTCTCTGCTCCAATATGGAGCGCTCCATCATCCTTTACCAGTATAAAACGAGTCCTCAGTGTAATATTTTTGGAACCATTTGGACAGTCTTCAAATACAAGTTTCCCTTAGAAAAAAAATGCATGTAATTAGTATTGGATATGATTTCAAACAATTCAAATTGGCAAGGTAAAAAAAAATTTAAAAATAAAATAAAAAACACCCACATACAGTAGCCAAAAATAGGATTTTTTTCTTCAAGAAGAAGATGCAGACAGCAAATTATAACAGTCACCCATTAACTTTAGTTCTAAACATATACACTCTTGATTGAATTCGTTCTCCCTACCTGATAAAGTCATCTATGATGCAATTTGTAGGGTGGTAGCTAGGAGATGTGAGAAGATTCTAGGCTGCACTGCAGTGAGTCTATGTGAAGCACTGAGAGTTTAACAACACAGGCTCTGCTATACTAAACGCGAATGCCCGCAAGCTTTCAACTGTCAATAAAGGATTTTTAATTTATAGTAAATACTATGTAGCATTTTCTTTCTCCTACATGCCGAGTATTTGAAAGTGAAACAGATATTGAGGAAGCAAACATTTAAGGAGTCCGATTAATTTTTGATGGTAGCAGCTTTACTTTGGACCTAATTGACATGGGAATACTCTGTTAAAACTGTTAACATATGTTCATCAGCTCTTTTACACCCGTCACCGACCAGTCTCTTTACAGTATAATGTTACATATATGATGTAGTAAAAGGTTTTAAGTGTAAGCTGTATTATCGTTACAGTGTTACCTTTTATACTTGGATGGCATTTTCGAAATAATGTTGCATTTGTGTGTATATAAACAAAAGTGGAGTTACTCTTTCATTTAATTAGGTACATTTACTAAAACGCAAATAGACACCTTTTATGGCTTTAGTAAATCCACCCCAATGTTGGTAATGGCAGTCGAAAAAATTATAATTTGCATAATCATAATAAAAAAATAACAAAAAAAATTGGGAAAAAAAGGGCAAAAACGTCAACCCCTACTCATTCCCATATCCTTCGCAATTCCAGGCAGCCATGTGCAGAAAGCACAATGCACATCAGGGGTATCCTTGATAGCTTTGTTGTCCACATTACGGTTTTGCAGACATTTGTACAGTGTAGACAGGCTGAATGCAAATAAAGATTTACAATGGAATATGTAAACCACTTTCCAAGTACAGAGAATAGAAAAGGCAGAAAGAAGTTAATTTGCAAAGTTGCTTGCAATACCAAGTTATAATGAAATACCCAATGTGGTTTAAAGTACAATTATCTTTGGGCTCTTGCAGCTGCCAAACCTATCCCCAAAATGTATTCCTTCACCTACTAACTTAAACATACAATATATTTACTTAATCACCCCATCAGTATATACCATACCCAGCGTACCTTTTTAGTTTTGTTTATATGAAAGAAAGCACTGAAGAAATATAAATTGAGACATTGCTCAAAATAAACATATAATTAATATAATAAAACTGAGGTTTTTCAGGAATAATCATAATCAACAATCAGGTCAAGACAATGACAAAACCATAATCTCTCTTTCTTGCATGCTTAAGTTAAACCCCATTCATTGCGTTCTTCAAGGTTTGATTTACAAACCGCATTTTACAGTGTGCGGTGTCAGCCGTGGAACAGCTGGTTGTTTTTCTGGTATCAGATTGCCTAACAAGCATCAACAGGTAAGATTACATGACTTAATCCTGCAATTACACTTTAATAAACAGTATGGCAGGATATAAATATTTCAATTACTACTTATGTAATGCTTAAACAGCAATGGACAAAACACACAGTCAACAGGCAGAATAAAGTTTCATGCAATTAGAAGAAATATGAATAGAGTCCTTTACATGTGACTTGCTTACTACAGTCCCTCAGTACAATAGCAGGACTTTACACACCTCCATCCTGTATGGTTATAGAATACACCGTGGCATCCGACTGCAAGCGAAAAAGGTCCCCTTTTTTTATGACTATCCTCTTTGTGGCGTCATGTCCAGGATTCCAGTTGCTAAGAAAATAGTTCTGATCTGGACAATTTTCTGTAATAAAAATTCAAGGGCAAAAAAAAGGTAACAAAAAAAAAAAAAGAGTGAGTATGATTTCTTTTTCTACTTTTCTTTTAAACCTTTTTTTGCCCAATATTTATTTACATTTCTAATACAAGGCAGAGACTCTGTAGACTAAAATAGTGGCAGTTATTAATTTAGTTAGTCATAGATCTAAAATGTATTTTTAGCCAAAACACACTCAAATTAATTTTAGCATACAGGACACAATGCCCAATTTTTGGGTAAGATATACAAGATGGAGGTTTAGTACACATAAATGTACTGTATACCAAATATGTCAAGCCTCAAAGCTTCACACGCCTATAATTGGTAGAACGCTACAATACCAGCAACTGTCCACAGGTGATGCTTAAAACATTTTTACAACTCGATTTAGAGTTCTTAGTAAATGATAGCACTGGAATTATTGCCCTCACTCTCCCCAATATGCGGTACAATTATCATTCAGCACATTTGCATTTATGTGTGTAAAGGGCAGTGATGGTGAACCTTGGCACCCCAGATGTTTTGGAACTACATTTCCCATGATGCTCCACTACACTGCATGAGCATCATGGGAAATGTAGTTCCAAAACATCTGGGGTGCCAAGGTTCGCCATCACTGGTATAGGGCATGGGGGTTTTCTTAAATCTATCAGAGCCCTAACATCACCTCTGCACTCTACTGAAGCTGTGATTTATCAGCTTCTTCACCAGCCAGAGCAGCCCAGGTTTGACAGTTCTGAACCAGGAAGTGCTCCAAGATGAGGTTTTCTAGGTTCATGCTACCCAAGAGATCAATGAATAGATGTTTGCTGACTTCACTCTGCTCTATGGCCTGATAGGGGGGCCTTGGGGTACCCAGATAGACAGAAAATCCCACATCAAATGGGGGGGGGGGGGGCTAAGGTTCATATTACTCTATATGTAGAGGGCATTGGGTGACAGAATAACTTCTAGCTGCTAGCTTTCTTGTATGAGCAAAAAGGCAAACAAACTCCTGGTTTGATTACATGCCAACGCCGCTGCAACAGTTAATGGTGGCAGCAAAAGGGTTAACAGGCTTTAAGGGGTTGTAACAACTAGGACTGCAAACTTTTTCCCCCACACATGAACACAGTGGGGTGGATTTACTAAAGGCAAAAAGACTATGTACTTTGCGGTTTATCCAGAGCTTGGTAAATGAGCAGACGCTCTGCTGACTTCCATCATCCAATCATGTACAAGCAAAAATGTTTTATTTTTTCCCCTTGTTCGTGATTGGGTATTCTTAAGTTTTACCTCATTTATTAAGCTCTGGAGCAACTGCACTTTGCAAAGTGCACAGTCTACTTGCCTTTAGTAAATCAACCCCATTGTGAAAACATGTACATTTCATTTAAAAGTATATATAGCTAAAAAAAAAAAAAAAAAAAAAACTGTATTTGTATTGGATAGAGTTTAGAATACCTGTTAGAAAGGTTTTCCCTTAGGCCTCTTTCACACAGACGGTCATGCAATTTTTCAGATGGACCCGACCAGACCCTCCATTTTCCTCTATGGGCAGGAGGATGAAAATGTATTTGTGTCCATTCCCCTCCATCTGGCCAGATCAGATCAGATGGCAGTCAGGTGCAAACAACCAGCCAGTCCATTTACATCTTACTGCCCATAGAGGAAAGTGGGTTGTGTCTGTGTCCACGCTGACCTGTCATCCGCTTGCTTAGCGGGAGATCAGCAGACAGATTCCCTGCTGAGGATCGAATGCGGAGTCTGCCCCATGTGAAAGGGGCCATACTCATTCTGTCTTGAGGATACCTTTCTTACCACACAGGAAGTGAAGTATCTGTTCCACTGTAATACATTAAAGTGACGACATAAGTGCGTTTTTTTTAAAATAAACATTGCATACTTACCTGCTCTATGCAATGGTTTTGCACAGAGCAGCCCTGATCCTCTTCTCAGATCCCCGCCAGCGCTCCAGGCACTTCCCCCTCCTGCCCAGTACCCCCAGCAAGCAGCTTGCTATGGGGGCACCCAAGCCTCTGCTCTGTGTGTCCATTCACACATGGAATGTGGCTCGGCCCTACCCCAACTCTCTTCTCACTGGCTGCGATTGACAGTAGCGGAAGCCAATGGCTACTGCTGCTGTCTCAGCCAATACTCGCATCACTGGATCGAGATGGGGCTCGGGTACGTTTTAGGAGGGGCTGGGGGCTCTGCTGCACACAGGTGGTTTTTAACCTTCATGAAAAGAATGCATGATGGTACAAAACGTGAGCCTTTACAGCCAATTTAAATAAAAAATTCAATTTTCAAATTAAGTAGGATGGTGCTAAAATCTCCTTTTGCGATTTCTCCATATTTCCTGTCTGGGAAAATGTTTTCCTCAGAACAGAAAGTAAAGCCAAATCTAACAGATATCCAGATAGCAGTAAAACTTGTTTTGGCTATAGATAGATTTTAAAGTCCAACTTCAGCAAGTCAGCTACTAGGCTTGAGCAACATAATAAACTTGACTCATCATAACCAGATCAGTATCTCTTCCTTCTTAATAAGAATAAGATAAGAACAGAAAATTAGATTTTTATGTACTTGTAATATGCAAGCACACATAAAGCAAAGACTAGAGAATAACTTATTTTCTCCATAGCCCTAGCCTGAGAGATGACATGTATCATACTTTAACCACATGCCGCCTGCCATATAGCAAAATGATGTCGGCAAAGTTCTCAGGACGTCTCGGACGTCATGACGTTCTCAGGATATCAAGCTGCTGCGCACCACCGGGGGCGTGCATCGCAGAGTGTGTCAGTCTGACACACCGCAACTCTGATCTAGGTAAAGAGTCTCTGACAGAGTCTTTACCATGCGATCAGCCGTGTCCAATCACGGCTGATCACGATGTAAACAGGAAGAGCAGTTGATAGGCTTTTCCTCACTCGTGCCTGACAGACACGAGTAGAGGAAAGCCGATCAGCTGCTCTCCTGACGGGGGGGGGGTCAATGCTGACTGTTTATCAGTGCAGCCTCCCGTCAGATGCTAGCCCAGGACCCCCAGGGATGGCCACCACACTGGACCACCAGGTATTCCACCCTAGGCCACCAGTAAAATGGCAATCAGTGCTCAGGCAGCTGATAGTGTAAAATGCCTATCAGTAAAATTCAGACATTAGTGCCCATCAATGCCCCTTTCAGTGTCACCCATAAGTACCCATCGGTGCCACCTCCCAGTGTCTCCCATCAGTGCAGCCTCATCGTTGCCGCCTTATCCGTTCCCATCAGTGCAGCTTATCAGTGCCCATCAGTGAAGGAGAAAACCGACTTACTTACAAAATTTTATAACAAAACAAAGATTTTTTTTTTATTTGTTTAGCAAAAAAAAAAAAAAACGCAGAGGTGATCAAATACCACCAAAAGAAAGCTCTATCTGTGGGGGAAAAAAATGATAAAAAGTTTAAGTACATTGTAGTATGACCGCGCAATTGTCATTTAAAAAGTGACAGCAACAAAAGCTGAAAATTGGCCTGGGCGGGCAAGAAGGTGCAAAAGTACCCTGTATTGAAGTGGTTAGGAAAAATACAATATACTACTTATACAGGGTTAGTTAGCAGAAAATATTTGTGAGGTTTAGTTCAAAATAATTTAATAAAAAAGAAAGGCCATGCAGACATAACATCTAACTAGAGTACCTCCAATGATGCAATTTAAAAGCAAATTGAACTATAGGGATAGGATTTGGAAACAGCAGGTATAACATGCTGAATATGTACCAGCACTGTGGTAGTAGTATTAGTGAGGGGTCCCATCTAATGGGATTTTCTAAAGCAGCAGTTCCCAAATTGTTCAAGTGCAATACCCAAGCTATAGAGACCTGGGCTTGGTGGGTGCCCAGGCATTATATGGAGTAAGTTGACAGATTTGATTTATTTCAAGTACTTATATATCGCTGTCAATTTACGCAGCGCGCCACACACACACACACACACATTTTTGCATTCACATCAGTCCCTGACCTCAAGGAGCTTAAAATCTAAGGTCCCCAAACTCGTATTGACACATATACATACTAGGGTCAGTTTAGACAGGAGCCAATTAGCCTACCAGCATGTCTTTGAAGTGTGGGAGGAAATCGGAGTACCCAAGGAAACCTACACAGGCACAGAGAGAACATGCAAACTCCAGGAAGGTAGCACTCAGATTTGAACCAACGACCCCCAGTGCTACTAGGCAAAAGTGCTCACCACTTATCCCTTGTGCTGCCCTAGATATGACTGTGAATTTTGAGTTTGTATCAGTTCATGTTCCTTTTTGGGTCCACTGGTTTTGCTCAACAGCAGCAGTACTATTGGAGGACAGCAGAGCCTATAAACTACTGAACTCTTGATTGCTGTGCCAATCTGATACTGCCAGGTGAATCATGCAAGTATGTAAGTATGTTTTATCAAAAGTTAACCCTTAAAATACATTTTTGATTATGGGTTGTGTAAACCTAGGTTTCTAACTTTATATCCTATTACGTAAAAATTCACAACAATGACCCAGGACTTAAAAACTTTATAGATGGAAACTTACCATCAGGGGCATACTTTGAGGAAATTCCTAGAACAATTGCAAGGATGATAAAAAACGACAGGCTGGAAATAGCAAAGCATATTAAAGTGTTTTTATGTCTTCTCTTGCGAATGACCTGTGCATGATTGTTTTGTTCTTCTCTAGAAAACCCAAATGTTGCATGTGCTTCTTCCCCCGCAGAATTGAATTTGGCTGATCCTTGAGTCTTTGGAAGAGGTGGTGGGCGTAATGGAACAATTCTCCCAGGCACGTAACCTGGAGAGCGCAGGTTGCTGCCATTCTGTGGCTGGAGGAACAGCCGGGAGCCCCCTCTGTAGTCACCTGAATGCATTGTTATGTGATGTCAAATCTGCCAAAACAAGAAAGTATAGAAAAATAAAAAATGATTCAAAAGCAAGACAATATAAAAAAAGTACAAGACACACATCTGGAAAATCTATAAGTACAAGGTATAACACTCAGCTTTGTAAACCGTATGCATTACAAATTTTGCAACTATAAATTTTAAATACTATTCAAAATGCCCAAGGGAAAAAATAAATAAAAATGATTTAGAGAGGTCTCCATTCAGGTGTCAACAATTTTGAATGTCATCATAAAACTCTACCGGGTTTACGTCTGGTAACTACATAGCAAGTACATTCTTCATGAGGCACCCAAATGAGTACAAAGCTGCTGACAGATACTGGGATCCGATCATTACAGCCAGATTAGACCCCCAAAATCATTCTCCATTAATTTGGGCATCAATTCTTCAATGAATGTTGGACTGTTTCCCTCATGACCCCATGAGCATATCATTATAACTTATTCATCTGCTTAAAAAGGAATATCAAGCAATCAATTTCAACCTACTGCTTGCTAACAATGCCAATTCCATTCTCCGGAGTAGACTCATCTACACCATACAGGGAAAATTGAACTCATGACCTACTGTAGAACTTAAATCTGCAATAAACGACTGAAATGCTGTCAGATTCAGACGAATCAGCCAAAAGGCAATCCATTAGTAACCTTGTTGGCACCACCTGGCTCAACCCAAAAGTTGGCTTTTTAAAGCAAATTTTTTCGAAGGAGCTAGGTTGAAAATTGTCAGACAAAGTGTCATGCTTTGGCTGAATGCCTGCCTGCAAGCAGATGCAATCAATGTTCAGGTATTAATTGCTACTGTCACACTACAATAGGCAACAGAGAAAATTCCTATATCCCATGTTGTTTAGTGTGGATGGAGGAATCAATTGGATTTTGCACAGACCATGTATACGCGTATTGCTAGACTAAGAACATTACAAATTGCTTTCAGTTACTGACCTGACCCTCCAAGATGAACAGTTCCCTCCTGTACACCTGGCAGTCACAGATGTTAGGCTGAGTGATTTGACAAAACAAGAAAAAGTAGCAGACAAGAGGCAAGCTTTGGCAGGATCTGCAGCGTTGAATGGGAGCTTTGAACAAACATGACATTCCATTTGTTACAATGAATGCCGATTACAGGGAACCCATGATTGCAAGTTGGCCAGGTATTGAGAGCTCAACAGCAGACAGTTATTCTAACAAGCAGAGGAAAGAGGGGGGTGGAGGGCAGATATACAGTAGTTATTTAAAGTGACTGTTAACATTATGATGCAACACATCAATTCATTAAACCGGCTGTCAATTTTCTGTAGAATTATCACATTTTAACCGCTTCAGCCCCGGAAGAATTTCCCCCCTTCCTGACCAGAGCACTTTTTGCGATTCGGCACTGCGTCGCTTTAACTGACAATTGCGCGGTCGTGCAACGAGGCTCCCAAACAAAATTTACGTCCTTTTTTCCCACAAATAGTGCTTTCTTTTGGTGGTATTTGATCACCTCTGCGGTTTTTATTTTTTGCGCTATAAACAAAAAAAAAAAAAAGCGACAATTTTAAAGAAAAAAAAAAAAGTGCATTATTTTTTACATTTTGCTATAATAAATATCCCCCAGAAATGTATAAAAAAACATTTTTTCTCCTCAGTTTAGGCTGATACATTCTTTTACATATTTTTAGTAAAAAAAATTAAAAAGTCGTAATAAGCATTTGATTGTTTTGTGTAAAAGTTATAGCATTTACAAAATAGGGGTATAGTTTTATGGCATTTTTATTAATAATTTTTTTTTTTTTTTTTTTACTAGTAATGGCGGCGATCAGAGATTTTTTATATCGTCATTATGGCGGACACATCGGAAATTTTTGGGACCACTGTCATTTATACAGCAATCAGTGCTATACAAATGCACTGATTCCTGTGTAAATTACACTGGCAGTGAAGGGGTTAACCACTAGGGGGCAGTGTAAGGATTAAGTGTGTCCTGGTGAGTGTGGCTACGTGTGACGTCACTGATCTCTGCTCCAGATGACAGGGAGCAGATATCAGTGACACTGTCACCAGGCAGAACGGGGAGATGCTTGTTTACATTAGCATCTCCCCGTTCTTCCTCTCCGCGAGACGATCGCGTCCACGGTACCCGTGACCCGACTCACGGAGGTCCCGGCCGGTGCACGCCATGCACACGATGACACAGCGGCAAAATTTAAAAAAGGGACACAAGTACAGGTATACCCATTTGCCCAGCCGTGCCATTCTGCAGATGTACATCGGCGTGCGCCAGTCAGGAACGGGTTAAAAGGTAACCCATTATTAGAGAAACATGTAGACTGCCATTGATGCCAAATTCTACCAGGCTTTCTTCTTGACTAGCTTCTGACCAAGGCAGTATGCAAACAAGGGCTTCTGACTTTTCTCTGCCTTTCCTGATTGGTATATACTAGCTCCAGTTCTGTGACTCAAAGTATTTAGGCTTTTAGATCTGAAAAATACAGGCCTTTGGAATTTGCAGAAAGAGGTCAGCTAGAGAACCCCTCTATTTCTCACAAAAGTTTTACTTTAAATCTTTCCCCGACAAGGGAAAGTAGAGTTAAACCCTAATGCTCCTTACACACGATCAGAGAATTCTGCCAGCAAGAGTCGGATGTGAGCTTTTAGTCAGAAATTCCAACTGCGTGTATTCTCCATCAGCAGAATTCCAGCCAGCAAAAGATCGAGAGCACAATCTCCATTTTTCGGTCGGAAAAAGTTCCTATACGAAAATGCGTTCATCTGTATGCAATTTGGGCACGCAAAAAAAAAAAAAAAAATATCACGCGTGCTCGGAAGCACTGAACTTTATTTTCTCGGCTCATCGTAGCGTTGTACGTCGCCACGTTCTTGACGGTCGAAAGTTCAGAGAACTTGTGTGACCGTGTGTGCGCAAGGCAAACTTGAGCGGAATTCCGTCAGAAAAACTATCCAAGTTTTTTCTGACGGAATTTCTGATCGTGTGTATGGGGGTATTACAGAATTACATTTTCTTTGCCAGAAAAAAATAAAAAATAAAAAAATGGGGGTTATTTACAAAAATTGGAGAGTGAAAAATCTGGTGCAGCTCTTAGTAGAAACCAATCGGCATCCATGTTTTATTGTCAAAGCTTAATTGGACAAGCTAAATTAGAAGTTGATTGGCTACCATGCACAGCTGCATTCGATTCGGAGTGCACCAGTTTCAGTAAATCTCCCAGAATGTGTATCATATACTGCCATTAGTTTTTGCCATAATTGACATCCTATTGTTACATCTCGTCGCTATAGATCTCATTCTTTGAAGCCACTTCCTGTCTACATGCACTCTAGCAAAGACTGCGTGGTATTTCTCAGGGTGGGTTTCTGACAGCGACGACAATTGACAATGCCTGTGCATCTCCATCAAAAGCCCGCCTGACAGGATGGCAACACAGAAGCACAATCTGAAGACAAGGACAGAGCACTGTCCCCCTCTACATTACGTGTCTGAAGAAGGACCTTCATAGGAGGCTATCTGATAGTATTATAATAAAAGTTTTAGATTTAAAAAGCATAGAATAACATTTATCATGGTAAAGCTTGTATACAATTTTAGAAAATGGGATTACATATAGTTTAAAGAAATACAGCCAAAGCTTTTTTGGCTGTAATTCTCATATGTATCACATGAGTGCAGATCTTTCTAAAGCCCACTGTCAGCTGATGTCACAGAGCCGATCCAAGCTCGGGAAAGATCCTGACCATGTGGCCGGTATCCACACAGAAGCCTGGACCACCACCTGGCTCAGCTTCTCAGTGAGCTGCCAAGAGCCTGAGCCAGCCCCTCTCACCCACTCCACAGCCCAGCGCTCCAGTGGATGCGGAAGGGGAGAGCAGAGAGCTGAAAACTAACAGTTACAGCTCTCTGCTCAGAGGAAAACTGAACGACTGCTGTGTTTGATCGCTTATTTCTCACTACAAAGCCAGCATGGAACAAATGCAGCATCGCATTGATGCTGCATCCACCTGGGAGAGTATACATTTTGAAACTAGCAAAATATCAATTCTATAGTAGATGGAAAGGTCTTTTTTTTTTTTTTTTTTTTTTTTAAGGAGGGGAAAAAAAAAAAAGTAATTTGGCGAGAGGACAAAAAAATAAATAAAAAGGACACACTGTATTAAACAGAGTTCCTTGGGCTTAAGATCCCCTTGGACAGCAAGTTAGGCATCATTGTACAAAGCCATGAGATCACCGGTTTAATTTCCACCTTCAATACTAGAAAAATGATACAGATGATGATACCAGGTCTTTCCAGCTGCAGCACACTGATGTCTTAAACACACACTCTGAACATCTGGGTATGGGGATGCCCGCGGCACACTACCAATCGAGCTGCTGGTAAATGAAACCAGATGGACAACCTCAGAGAAAAGGAGTGGTACATTCTTGTTAACACTGCTATAAACATATCAGTTAACAAGAAACATACTTACACTCAACCATATTATTCCCTTTTTTTTTTTTTTATCCACTCTAGGAATATGTATTAAAAACACATTCACTGCTGCGATATAAAATGATCATTGTCATTTTATAAGGAAAAAAAGCTGACCATCTCTTCTTGTCTGCAGTAAGAAATCAAACATTCCTATTTATAAATTATGAAGAAAAACAACTGGAAAGAGTTTATCTTCTGTGTTTCCCTTCAGAGGAAATGCTGTGGAGGAAGAAGACCTAGATGACCATGAGATAAATGTACATTGAAATGACAGAAATAAATCATTTGTAAATCGGACATGCCCAGTGTGATCTTGTGTGTTTTCGATAAATACAGTACATTTTTGTTTTTGCTGGAGTTGGGCTTTAAGAGCCGCCAAGTAAAGGAAATCTTACAAGATTCAATGGCTGTCCGGTACTAAATTGGCCTGCACAGTTGCCAGGGTTAAAGTCCAACTCCAGGGAAAGCAAAAATCCTACCTTGCAGTGGAGCTGCCTTTGTACTGCAAGGGTTAAATGCTAATTTTTTGTCTATATGCCTGGGAAAAGCATTTTACTTACCATATCCGCCAACCAGCGGTCCCAGGACTATGCAAAGCCCAGCAATGAACTTCTTATATGCTACCTTTTAAAATATACCAATCAAGATGGTTTGTTAGATCGGTCAAGTGAATAATATTACCTGTTGACCCCACCAGAAATCCTGTTCTGTGCGGTCCACTCTACAGTATTATCTCAATTAGTATAATCAGTCCTGCTCAGTTCATCAATGAACTACAGAATACCTGACCCTTATATTATGCAGATAAGGTGAGGAGGTGGTGCTCTAATTCTAAAACACCTCTGTTCCTATGGTGACCACACTGCTACTCCATAGATATGGTAGAATGGGCATTTTCACCCTAGTGCAAAAAGTACATATTTCTCAGGATCCCCAGGTAAAAAAAATTAAAAAGCCGAAAGAAGAAAACAAAGCCAGCCAATAACTCCAAGGACTAGCAAGGTGCAAAATATTACACTTTGTCCTTCAGGCTTAAGGGTAAAACAAAGCTTAAATGCCCAAGAACAATTTTGCATCTTTAACATGTGTTAATAAAACCATTTACGGATCACCACAACTACTTTGTGCATCCAGGGCGATTAGACTTTTTTTTCCCCCGGATAAAATTGGGCTTTCATTTGCTGGTAAATGGCAGATATCTCAAGATTTTTTTTTTCATTATCAAAGAAAAACTGGCTCAAAATAGTAAAAAAATAAAAAATATATATTAATTTATCTGTATATTTCTTGCTACTATCATAACCTTCCACCAACGTATGACCCAAAATAAATTCTCCTGCTAATCGCTGGTACATATGCCGATACAGGCAACTTCCTGAGGATGGCCAATAGATCGATAGGTCGAAATGCATAGTGGTCGAGTCACGTTACTGTGACGCACTTCCGCCCACACGTCCAAATCCAGAAATCAAGCCTCCACCGTGGTAGCGGCTGTACGACCCGACCAGGCAGATTTCACGGCCCTACCTATACCTGCTGTTCACTCCGGGTGCCAAGAAATCAAGCACTCATACATGTGAGTTGGACACCTGTTTATTTTTTGGAATAAATAGTTATTTATTAACGGTACTGAGCAATGAGGCTTTCTCCATTATATTTACCTATACGAGGAGCATTTACCGTAGCCAACCACCGATCCAAAGGATATCTACAAGGGTCATCCCATATACACATTTTACCTAACTAATTATACTTTGTCCATTCCGAATGGTAAGTACACATCTAGCCATACTCGGTCAATATTACAGTGGGGGAAGATTGTGGATATTACAGTGGGGACATTTTCACAGGTTTTTGCAAATTCAATTATTTGCTGATCCAAAAAATGATCTCATCCGTGACTCTGATCCGATCCGTGAATTTTTTGATAGATAAGAGATAAGAGATAAGAGATAAGAGATAAGAGATAAGAGATAAGAGATAAGAGATAAGAGATAAGAGATAAGAGATAAGAGATAAGAGATAAGAGATAAGAGATAAGAGATAGACACACACAGACCTTCACTTTTGACCCAAACACCAACCCTGGCACTGACCAGACTGAACCTTGATCTAGGTTTAAAAAAAAAAAAAAAACCTGACTAATCACTGTGGTAGGCCATCACTGCAAACAGGTTACCTGGAATCGGCTGTTTTTGGTCCCAATCATTAGTCCTCTGTGCTGGAAGTGACAAATGAAAATATGCAGCCCCATGGAAACTAGTGGGGCCACGTATTTGTGGGAGGTCAGTGTTAAGAGTTTAAAGTGGTTCTAAAGGCTGAAGGGTTTTGACCTTCATACATTCCATGCATGAAGGTAAAGACCTTCAGTATACAGTTCTCTCAGCAGCATGTTCCCCCAGCGGCTGCCCTCCCAGGTCATTGGCTCCCACTGTTGTCAATAACAGCCAGTGTGGAGAGAGCAGATCCCTGTCCTGTGTGTCTTATGAACACGAAGAGCGGGGTTGAGAGCAAGCAGCTTGCTATGGGGGCACTCGGAGAAGAGGTGAAACCAGTTGTCAGGGGACCCGAGAAGGAGGAGGAACAGGGCTGCTCTGTGCAAAACCAATATACAAAGCAGGTAAGTATAAAAAAATAAAAAATAAAATAAAGAAAATTACCTTTACTATCGATTTAAGTGCAGTTTACCTTTAAATGGTCTGTATCAGATTTACAAGTTCACTTGATTTACTTTAATTCTGGAGTCATTTATTTTCACAACTAAATTATTTTAAAAACATTAATATAGACTATTATACCACTAATTTAAAAATAATAGTGTTAGATTGTCAAAAGCGCTTTACGGAGTAATAAATTGCTTTATCATGCAAATAAGCTGTATATTAAAAAACAGATGAAATCCTAATTGACTCAGGAATGCTAGATCTATATTTTTTTAAAGTTCATCCTGTTCCTTATTTATGCTTATTCTGCACATCTTGGGTTTCCTTGTGTTGTGTTTTGTAATTCCAGCACACTGTGGTGCAAAAATTCTCAACGTTTCACAAGATCTTTATTTTCAACAACTCTAGATTCTAAAACATCCTGGCTCTGTGCTTGGCAATTTGTTGAGTGCACATCCTGTATGACACACAACCCAGGGACTGAAATAAATATTTAAGCAGAAGTAGCTTTCTTAAAAATTAAATATTGTATACTACATTACTGGTTCTAGGGCCAAAAACAACTACTATTTTCATATTTGATTAATCGGCCTGTAACATAATAGGGTTAAAAAAACTAAAATGAGCCCTTTAGTACAAAAAGAGCAAATAATTGCTACTGTAAATATTACTCACTGTTCCACAGTAAAATGTACCCTTTACAGTAGCGATTATTTGCTCTTTTTGTACTATAAAGGGTTAATTGTAGTTTTAACCCCATTAAGTTATTAAACGTCTTAGACCTGGTCCACACCTGTGTGTTTTTTGGTGCTTTTTACATTGTTTCCTATGGGGCACGCTCACATCTATGCTTTTTTCAGCCGCTGCGTATTTGAAAGGGACTTTTTTTCCAATGCAAAAACTGTACTTTCTTGGTTCAACAATGGGGAACCTGCAGAAAAGCCATGTCTTTTTTTTTTTTTTATCTGCCCAACAACAAATTGGCCAAAAAAAAATAAAAATTGCAGCAAAAATCACGTTTGCAAAAATCTAATCACACAGCAAAAAGCAGTGCAGAAACAGATTAAAAGCAAAATCGCATAGGGTTGAACCACGCCTTATGCTGGCCACACAGATCAATTTTCAGACAAGAATATTGATACGAAAAGTCTTTGTACATTCGCTGAATGAAAGAATGTTTGAAATTTTCACTTGCTTTTAACATTCAGTTTTAAAATGTAATTTCTGAATCATAACCACATACACTGAAAATTCCTTTGACCAAAAGGTTTTCTATTATTTCTAAATTTTCCCATCACTGTGGTTGAAAATACCAACATCGATTTGACCCCACTAACTATTAGAAAATTGAACGAACATTCTTAAAATTAAAAGTTTTTTTTTTTTCGCACGGAAGACATTGTTTTTGTATGGCCAGCATATATAATATATTACAGTTCTGTTTGAAAATCTGCAATAATAATAATAATAAAAAAATGTGATCTCCGTGTGATAATTTTTACCAGATTCAACCTCTAATAGTAGATACAGTATATCTCTTCTCTAATAGTAGATACAGTATTTGTCGGTCTGTTATTCTCAGAGTAGATTATAGAGATTTTGCTCCCTAACCATCTAGTTGCTTATTTATATTTACCACTGCAAAGAGATATTCAAGACTAAATTGCCTTTTTTTAACTTAACTTTACATATTAACTAAATTTTACCGATCAAAACAATTAAAAAAAAAAAAAAAAAAAAAAAAAAAAATCGGCCAACTAATCTATTATGAAAATAATAGTTGCAGCCTTAACTGGTTTATCAATGCCATCAGAGGCAAAAGCTCAAAAATGTAAGACGACACAAATGTCAACATCATACACGATATTCTAGGTTCTAGTTCTGTAATGCATATGGAAAATTCTTAGGTGGTGGGGGGGGTGGCGGTGGTGTCCATTAAATGACGATTTTGTGACCAGCTGTTAAAAGAAAACTGACACTTATTTTGGCCTTGTTGGGTTTCAGTTGTTACTTTGGCTTCTGTCTACAGCCTTTAAAGATTTCAACAAGATGTGTAGCGCCTGTGTTGACCTAAGAACATAAATCAGCACTAGCACAGTGTTATAGAGTATAGGCCTCACTTACATGCAGTGGAGCTGTGTTGTAACCACCCCTCAACTGCTCCCACTTAAGCTGCAAAGCATTTCTTTCATGGCCACAGCAAGAACTGTCCTCCGTATCACGCTCAGCAGGCCTGCCAAACACAACCCATTAACCTGGTGCTGCTGCAATTGTGTGCAATGTACATGGTCACGGAAACGTGGTGCAGGTTTTTATCAGTTAAAGCAGGTGGCAAAGAGGGTGCAACACCTTCTCAGTGCTTGTCCAATGGCCTCTGAAGAGCATTTAATCATAGATTTCCTCACCACCGATTGCCTTTCAGAGGGCCAACACAAGCCCTTGGAGAAAGACAAGTTCATTTATATGTCAAAGAGCATCAAGCACATAAATAATCAACCTGTGAGCATGATACGCAACAGCGGGGGGGGGGGTCCAAATAATTTTCATCTCAGACTACATCACCATTATGGTTGCCCTCATCTATAAGACTAGATGGCCATCAGGAGGCAAGCACCCTCCCGCCATCAGGAGGCAAGCACCCTCCCGCCATCAGGAGGCAAGCACCCTCCCGCCATCAGGAGGCAAGAGGCCTATTATTTTATATATACTGTGATTCTATACTTGCCAAATATGCTGCAGAAATCTCCCTCCACTAAGTCTGGGCAGCTTAAGCTGCTGTCTGTTCACTTCCTGCATTTACACACACAGAGGCACACCTCCAGCTCTGCAGCTTTTATTGGCCCTCTTATGGCTCTTCCCCCCTCCCTTCCTGGCAAAGTCTTGCAAGAGTTAGAGAGAGAGCTGTGCATGATGTCATAAGGCTAGGCTAATAACCAGACAAGAAACAGGAAGTGGGCTGTATAAGGTATTTACTTGCAGAAAAAAAAAAAATGTTTTCCTATCTAAAGTTAAAACAAAGGCAGAAGAGATGGAAATTTGAAAAAAAAAAAAAATGGCTGAAGGTCCGCTTTAAGTCTAGTCAGACACCGCACTGAACTTAGACCAAAGCAAAGGTTGAGAATCATCTGTGGAGATCAGAAAGAAAATTAGACAATATCAAAAGTGAAGGCTAAAAGATCACCACCTCCAAGCAGCTGGATGCTCCCATGATTAGACCCCTTTCACACTGGTGCTCTTTGCAGGCGCCACAGCGCTAAAAATAGCACCTGTAAAGCGACCTGAAAGAGCTGCTGCTCTATCTCCAGTGTGAAAGCCCCAAGGGCTTTCACACTGGAGCGGTGCGCTGGCAGGACAGTAAAAAAATAAATAAAAAAGTCCTGCTAGCAGCATCTTTGGAGCGGGGGGGGGGGGGGGGGGGGAGGGTAAAATCGGCATGCTAGCAGCAAATACCGCCGCTAAAAATAGTGCAGTTTTACCACCGATGCCGCTCCTGCCCCAGTGCGAGAGGGGCCTTACAGTTGCAAATATTTGTAAGTTGTTTAAGTTATATGGGAATGTAACCAACCTCTTTGGACATGGCCACAAAAAGAAAAGCCAACCCAAAACTAAACAGTAGGATAGTGAATAGTAGACAGAGCCATGGAAAGCCCACAGAGATACAAGCTGAACTCCAGTTCAACATACATTGGTGTTTTATTTCACCATCCATAACTTTTTGAGTGACCCTGGGCTCTAAGGAGTCTAGAAGACATAGGAGAACTCCACTGTTGAAAGAAAATCAAAAAATCCACATTTTCATTTTTTAAAATGCATATTGAGAGGCCACAATGCTTTTAGGAGAGGTGAAAATATAGGAGCCTTTTGTGAAAAAATAAAAAAAAATTAAGCTTTCAGAGAAAAGAACACCAAAAAAAAAAAAAAAAACCCATACGGACCAGTGTCAGAAAGCTTGGTTTCAATCACAAGTCATGGGTCCCCCAAGAAGATAAAGACCCAAAACACACAAAGCTAAAATCATCCTAGAATGGATAAGGAGGACTATTCTGACGTGGCCTTTCTTTGAGCCCTGATCTTTATTTATTGGACATCTATGGAAGGAGCTGAACCTCTGGAGAAGGCACCTTGCAACCCAGAGACTGCCAGAGCAGTTTGCTCAAGAAGAGTGGACAAGGCCAGAAGTCTCACTGAGAGTTATAGAACTCGCTTCTTTGCAGTGATTGCCTCTACACGTTGTACAACAAAATATTAGGTTAAGAGCCGGTTCACACAGGGGCGACACGACTTTGTGTGGCAACTTGGAGACGACTTGAACACGACTTGAACACGACTTGAACACGACTTACAACATGACTTTTGCTGTGGCCAATCAGAGAATGAGCTCTGAAGGGGAAACTCCATGCCAAATTTATGAAAGAAAAAAAAAAAAAAAACAAAAAAAAAAAAAAGAACCGAAGAGGGGGACAAGACCCCCGAAGTCGGAAGAAGAGGGCGGCAGCGAAGAAGAAAGCCGGGCTCCTCCGCTAGCAAAAGAGCTAGCAGAAGATAGCGGAGGAGTCCGGCGAGAAGACCCCCGAAGACGGACAGAAGACCCCCGAAGCTGTGTAATAAACTATTTTAACCCTTGTGTGTTGTGTTTTTTTTTACTTTTTTTTCCACAGGTGAATGGGTAGGGGTACATTGTACCCCATACTCATTCACATAGGGTGGGAGGCCAGTATCCGGGGGCCCCCTTATTAAAAGGGGGCTCCCGGATTCCGATAAGCCCCCCGCCCGCAGACCCCGACAACCAATGGCCAGGGTTGTCGGGAAGAGGCCCTTGTCCTCATCAACATGGGGACAAGGTGCTTTGGGGTGGGGGGGCGCGCGACCCCCCCTTCCCCAAGGCACCCCCCATGTTGAGGGCACGCGGCCTGGTACGGCGCTCGCTCGTCCCCACCCCCTTTCCTGGCCGGCCAGCGTGCTCGGATAAGGGTCTGGTATGGATCTGAGGGGGGACCCCCACGCCGTTTTTTTTCGGCGTAGGGGGGTTCCCCTTAGAATCCATACCAGACCCAAGGGCCTGGTATGCTCTCGGAGGGGGAACCCACGCCAAATTTTTTTCATAAATTTGGCATGGAGTTCCCCCTTCAGAGCTGATAATTCCGTGAGAGTCGCCTCCGTATAGACGGAGATCCGACTTGTAGGCGACCTCCATTGAAATCAACAGGGACCAGTCGCCTACAAGTCGGATTGAAGTAGTACAGGAACCTTTTCTGAAGTCGGAGCGACTTCAGGAGTGTGCATTAAGACGGCTCTCATTCACTTACATTGATTTTTACATGTTGTCAGATCTGGGGTGACCTGAAGTCGGATCTGAGTCGCCCCTGTGTGAACCGGCTCTAAGGGTCAAATCATTTTTTCTCCATGCCATTGCCATTTGTTTTATTATTCAAACAAAAGAAGAAAAAAAGTCTAAAAATGGTATTAAAGTGGTTGTAAACCCTCCCCCACAACTTTGTCCCATGTAAAATCAGCATAAAAAACCCTAATGAACACTGCTTGCAGATATCTCCTTACTTTCTTAGTATTGTTGTAATCCTTGTTGTTCTGTAGAATGAAGTCACTGAGCATGCCCAGATCTCCCCTGATTTAAGGCACACACTACGTCTTATCTATCTGTTATCGGGACTTCCTACAGCACACCACTGAACTCTGCTAATCACTCAGAGCTTCCTCCTACACACCATGTGACCACATATACAGTCCAAACTTGGCCATTACTGCAGTCTTATAAGTTGAAGCTGATAAGTCTGACAAAGGCGAACATTAGACATCGGCACAAGTAAATACTATGAAATAAACAAGTAAGCTATGAAAAAGGAAGCAGGGTTGCCATAGAAACGTTGGATTGAGAAGGAGGCTTGGTTAACAGTACAGGAAGTGCTCAATACTTAAAATGGTGCTGCCCAACCCCTGGAAACAAGTTTTTTAAAGTTTCTTTAAACCGTAAGTAATATGCGATTTGGGCTGGATTACAGTGGCTATAGTCTGATAATTACTTATTATAATGGACTAAATGAAGAGAAGCATCAGAGTGGGAGAGTTTACTTCCTCTTTAAATATGGAATAAATAAATGAGGGATGCCAGTTACTTTGACCAGTTTAAAGCCATTCCAGAGAAAACTAGGGGGTCTTATTTTGTGAAGTGGTAACAAAAATGTGTCAACATTTGTAATAGACTTAACATTAGTCAAAATGTTATCCAATGTTCTGATGCTGAGGTCAAATATTTAAATGCCCAAGAGAACATGCAAGACGTAATGGTAAAGCAGCGCTATGCACTGTAAAACAAGACAACCACCACCCATTGATGTACATTATTATTCAGATGAACCACGTCCAGTATTAGAACTTGCTTTCTGCTGTCTTATTTTGCCATGTCTGGACACTACACAACCCACCAAACCCACTCCCTGACTGGTCATAAAGTTGTGCAGTATATAAAATGTGTTATGTAATAAAGAGCCAACATCATGAACAATCCATTCTGACTTGGCTGAGCATTAAAAGATGAAAAAAATTGTGTATTTTCATTGCATATGGTTTTAGTTGTCACCAACATATTTACCTCTAAATGCATCTAAACCCAAAAAGAAAAAAAAAGACTCAGTTAGACTTACCGGTGACGGTATTTCTAAGAGCCTTTCAGGACAACCCCGGAGAGAGTAGCTCCACCTTGCAATCAGGAAACACATGCCCACTTTAAAAACACCTCCTCCTCCTCCATGGCTTCAGTTATTGTGGCCTTCCGACGCTGGAAAACAAAGCACAGAAAGCACAACACCATGGTAGAACTTAATACATTTACTAAGCATAACCTAGGGAGGGAAGTAACGGTTGTCCTGAAAGGCTCTTAGAAATACCGTCACCGGTAAGTCTAACTGAGTCTTTCTCAAATCGCCTTTCAGGACAACCCCGGAGAGGATAACCGAGAAACTTACCCTAGGGCGGGACTACTGCCTGCAGTACCTTCCTGCCGAAGGCCTGATCTGCTGCAGACAGTAGATCTAACCGGTAATGCCGGAGAAATGTCGAATAACTGGACCAAGTGGCAGCCTTGCAGATTTGTTCAGGCGTGGCACCGGCCCTTTCAGCCCAGGAAACTGCTGTGGATCTAGTAGAGTGGGCAGCAATACCTGAGGGAGGTATTTCTCCTTTTGCTTTATAGGCTTCTGTTATAGCCAACTTAAGCCACCTACCCAGCGTACTTTTAGAAGCTTTCTCCCCCTTGCGTGATCCAGAAAATATCACAAAGAGGGCGTTTGATTTTCTAAATTCTTTAGTAACTTTCAGAAACTGTAAAAGACATCTTCTCACATCCAATGTGTGAAAAACTTCCTCTCCTGCATTTGCTGGGCTTGCAGAGAATGTAGGTAACACTATTTCCTGTGATCGATGGAAAGTTGAGGATACTTTCGGTAGGAATGCTGGATCCGTCCTCAGTACCACCCTGTCCTGATAAATTCTAAGGAAGGGTTCTGTAATAGCTAGAGCTTGGAGCTCGCTGACTCTCCTGGCCGAGGTGATGGCCACCAAAAAGATTGTTTTTAAAACCACCTTCTGCAAAGAAGCCTCCTGTAAGGGTTCAAACGGTGCTCCCGAGAGACCCTGTAAAACTGTAGACAAATCCCAACTGGGAAAGTCTTTAAGGGCTACTGGTCTATTTCGAGCAAGAGCCCTAAAAAATCTAGAAATTAAAGTTTCTTTAGATAAAGTCTTTTCAAAGAAAACTGATAAGGCAGCCACCTGAGTCTTCAGGGTACTGGCTGCGAGACCCTTCTCCATTCCTTCATGGAGAAACTCCAAGACTGACACCGTGCTCTTGACCTTGAGTTCTCTAGAACTGCACCAGGAGTTGAACTTTTTCCAGACCTTCATGTAAATTGCCTGTGTAACTGCCTTCCTACTGGACAGCAGGGTCTTTACTACTTTATCTGAGAGACCTTTAGCCTTTAACAGGTCCTCCTCAGAAACCAGGCGGTTAGCTGCAGGAGTTCCACTTCTGGATGACTTACTGTCCCCTGGGATAACAGATCTTTTCTGAGTGGTAACCTCCATGGGGGCTTCGAGGCTAGGTTTCGAAGACCCACGAACCAGGGTCTTTTTGGCCAAAAAGGAGTGACTAGTATTAAGTCTGTCCTTTCTTCCCTGAATTTCCTCAGTACTAGTGGAATTAGAGGAAAGGGGGGAAAGGCATAGCACAGCTGGTAATGCCAGGGGTGAGCGAATGCATCCAACCCTATTGCTGCATCTCCTCGGTGAAGAGAAAAGAATCTGTCCACCTTTGAGTTCTGCTGGCTGGCAAAAAGGTCTACCTGAGGAACCCCCCAGGCCTCGGAGATCATCAGGAACACTTCCTGATTCAGACTCCATTCTGCCTCTAGCAATTTGCGCCTGCTTAGGAGGTCCGCAAACAAATTCTGAGAGCCCTTCAGATGCACTGCCGATAGTGAGGCTGTGTTCTGTTCTGCCCAGGCTAACAACAGATTGGCCAGCTCCATCAAGCTCCTGCTTCTGGTTCCCCCTTGCTTCATAATGTAGGTAACCGCTGTTGTGTTGTCTGACAACACCTGAACATGGTGGCCTCTCAAACTCTGCTGAAATGCCACTAAACCCAGAAAGATCGCCTTCAACTCCCTCCAGTTGGATGATCTTTGAGCTTCCTGTTTGGACCAGACCCCCTGAGATGTCTGACCATCCAGATGGGCTCCCCAGCCCCAGGCACTTGCGTCTGTAGTAAGGCGCTTGTCCACAGGAAAGGTCCACACCAGGCCCCTTGAGAGGTTTGCCTGGTCTCTCCACCACCAAAGAGCCCTTTTCGTCTTTGACGAAATTTTTAGCTGTTTTTCCAAAGGATCCTGATGGGACCAGCTTGACAGAACCTCCCTCTGAAGGGGTCTGGAATGGAACCTGGCCCACTGAACAGCCGGGATTGCTGCCGTAAGCAGGCCCAGAACTGCCATAGCCATCCTGACTGAGACTGTCTGGTTGCTCTGTATCCACTGTACAGCTAGCTGTAACTTTTCCTGTTTTTCCAACGGCAGGAAAACTTTCTGGAGAATCGAATTTAATGTATACCCCAGAAATTTCATTTCCTGTGAGGGGGTCAGGATTGACTTCTCTAGGTTTAGAAGCCATCCCAGGCCCTCGAGGTGAGACTGGGCCCTCTGGAGATTGACTAGGACCTGCTCCCTGGAGTCTGCAAAAAACAAAAGGTCGTCCAGATAAGGAACGACTGGAATTCCCTTCAATTTCAGGGGTTCCAAAGCCTCTGCCATAATCTTCGTAAAGACCCTGGGAGAGGACGAGAGTCCGAACGGCAGAGCCCTGAATTGGAGGTGCCATACCGAACTCCCTACCTTCAATGCCAGGCGCAGGAACTGCTGCGATGCCTGATGAATTGGTATATGAAGGTAGGCATCCCTTAGGTCCAGGGATGCCATGAAGCATTCTGGGGTCAACAGCTTTGTGATGGAGAAAATTGTATCCATCCTGAAATGTTTGTACCGAATGAACCTGTTCAGGAATTTCAGATTCAGGATTAGACGGTACTTCCCTGAGGGTTTTTTCACCAGAAAAATATGTGAATAAAAACCCCCGCCCTGCTGGCTTACTGGGACTTGAATCAGAACCTCTTGCTGTATCAGCTCCTGTAACAACAGCTTCATTGCAGAGGCCTTCTCCTGATCCCTTGGCAATGTTGTCACATAAAACCTGCTCGGGGGTAGTTCTGAAAACTCCAACCTGTACCCCTGATCGACAACGCTCTTCACGAACAGATTTGGAGACAGCCTGTCCCATTGTTCGCGAAAAGCTGACAGTCTCCCCCCCACTGGGGAGATATTGTCACTTGTTCTTAGGGGACTGCTCTGGGGGAGATCTAAAGAGGACTCCACCCCTGCCTTTGCCCTTCTGTGAACCCCATCTGCTCTTGTGCTCCTGGTCTTTTTTATGGGACTGCTGAAAAGCACGAAAATTCTTTTTAGCAATCTGCTTTTTCTTAACTGGAAAAGCCTTCTTTTTATCGGCTGTTCTATCCAGCACAGACTCTAAATCAGGACCAAAGAGCAAGTCACCCGAGAAGGGAAGACCACACAGCTTGACCTTAGAGGCAGTGTCCCCAGACCATGTTTTCAGCCAAACTGCTCTCCTGGCTGAATTTACAAGAGCCGAAGACCTAGCGGCCAGTTTAACTGATTCTGCTGATGCATCCGCCATGTATTTGACTGCATTCAGGATCAGTGGAAAGGACTCTAAGAGATCCTTGCGGGGTGTCCCCGCCTCAATATGGCTCTTCAGCTTCTCTACCCAACATTCCAGATTCCTGGCCACCACCGTAGCTGCCATTGCTGGTTTTAGACTGACTGACGCAGCATCCCAAGCTTTTTTAAGGATGGAGTCAGCTTTTTTGTCCATTGGGTCTTTAAGGATCCCCATATCTTCAAAGGCTAGATCCGTTCGTCTGGATACCTGCGAGAAAGCTGCATCGACTCTGGGTTTCTTGTTCCAAACCTCTGAGTCCTTATCTTCGAAGGGAAACCTTCTTTTGAGAGCTTTAGAGAAGAAAGGGGCTTTTTCTGGGTCCTTCCACTCCTTTCTCACTGAGTCTGAGAGGACCCTGTGGACAGGAAAAACTCGCCGTTTTGTTTCGTCCAACCCCTGGTACATTTTGTCATGAACTGACAGTTGTACTCTTTCTTCCTGAATTTCTAGAGTAGTGTAGATTGCTTTTAAAATATCATCTACTTCCTCTAGTGATAGCTTGAATTTGGAGCCCCTGCTATCTTCTTCCTCTTCCTCCTCCTCAGAATCCCTGAAGGAGATGAGAGTACTACCCCCTTCGTCTCCAGACTCTTCAGTTTCCACCTGTCTGGATGACGACGCCCTGGGGCTGGGCGGTAAGTTCTGAGGCTCGGTCTGTGCGGGAGGGTTTTGTATCAGGATGGACTTGACTGAACTCAAAGAGTTTGTCAGCTCTTTAACCGAAGAAAACAAATCCTTATATTGTTGAGATGTTTCCTCTTCCACCAATTCTCTGATACAATTTCTGCACATTGCCTTCTGCCATGAATCTCTGAGGGGGGTTTTGCAGGAAGGACATTTTCTCTGACCTGGTCTAGCTTTTCCTAGTGATTTTTCCTGAAACGACATACAGGTTTAATTCACTAAAAGCTCTCAACAACCAGTTGCTTAACACCAAGCCAGTGCAGAGACCCACCACCAAACAGACCTACTAGTGAGACCCCAGAACTAGGCTGCAAAAGGTCAGAGCGAAGTCCACCTCTGACCTGCAGCGACAGGCCCCCAAGAGGGGGGAACAAACAAAGACATACCCACAGTAAAGCAGAGGGTGCCAGTGCACCTTACGTACCTGGGCTGGACCGGTGCTGGGGGCGCCTGTCTCCGCCATAGCTGGCTTGCACTCTTCCATCGTTTGAGTGAGGCAGCTATTTTACAAACAGCTCTCATTTTAAATTTTCCCGGCCGCCGCGTCATCAAGGCCGGCCGGAAGCACACGGTCACCTGACCCGCCCCATGACCCCTGCGTTCCAGGCGCTGAACCACGGCGCCACGCCCCCTCAGAGCGCCCGCGCGTCACCGTGAACGACGCCGTCGCCGCCCGGGACCCGGCGCCGAAAACGGAGCCATGCCGCTGACCTGCAGCGGCCTCCGCCAGCAACAGAGCCCTCCCTGCGCTAACAAGCGGACACCGGGCACCCGACGCCGGCACTCCGAGGGTCCTTACTCCCGTGAGATGGCGGGACCAGGAGCTCCAGGAGTCCTCTCCCCGTGGAGATGCTGCTGGGGGTCAAAGAGAAACAACCTGCAACAAAAGGTAAGCCTTACTCCCCTGCAGAGAGTGTAGCTCTCCCTGGTTCAGGCACATGCTTCCTCCAAGGAGGAAACACAATAACTGAAGCCATGGAGGAGGAGGAGGTGTTTTTAAAGTGGGCATGTGTTTCCTGATTGCAAGGTGGAGCTACTCTCTCCGGGGTTGTCCTGAAAGGCGATTTGAGAAAAAAAGTGTAATAAATTGCAGCTTACCATTCCTTAGGGTGTGGCTGTATTATTTTTTCAGGCCATTTCACCCCCCACTTTATTCAGTAACATTCTTTGAACTTCAACTTACTCTCTGTACTGTATAAAGAAGCAACATTGTTCTCCTAGGGCAGTACTACAAAACACCTCCCCGTCCATAACAAAAGGTGTGGTGTTCTGTAGTCCTCTTGGAAATGGCTGGGAACAATGTAACTGATAAGAGTGCAGCACAGGCAGTTAGAGAAATCTAATCAGATGACAAGATTTCTGACAGGGTCAACAGGTATCTTTGCAACTAATCAGATATTCAAACAATTCCAATAGTGCTTTTAAAGAAAAGTGACCAAATATGAAAAATTAATTGTTTGGATTTACATATCCTTTATTTTTAGGAGACTTTCGCCTTCTTTCACACTGTGAAACTGCATGTGAATTCTACAGGAATCAGCACAATTCTGTGTGAATCACATGCGATTCTGTATGGTGTGATTTGAGCCCATTTAGTCAAATGATAGCACTTGAATCGAAACGCATGGGTGTTCATACCTATGCGATCTGAATTGGGCAAAGCACTGCATTTTGCGACTTACTTTTTGAGTGTCATTAACATGGGCACCCACGGTGCGATTGCTATGAGGTGTGGGACATGCACAGGAATCGCTGTTTTTGCCACATTGCATCAATGTGAACAGGGGCTCAGGCATGCATGTTCCTCCTCTGCATTTCCTATAGATATGAAGAGTAGCCAACAAAGTTCTATGTATCCTTATAGAATACTACTAGATCAGTGATGGCGAACCTTGGCACTCCAGATGTTTTGGAACTACATTTCCCATGATGCTCATGCACTTTGCAGTATAGCCGAGCATCATGGGAAATGTAGTTCCAAAACACCTGGGGTGCCAAGGTTCGCCATCACTGCACTAGATTGACTGACATGGTGAAACATACTGAATGGGCTGCAAATTGCACCAGAAAACAACCAAAAAAAAAAAAAAACAACAAACAAACAAAAATAAATAAAATAGTGTATGCACTACTTTTAAAAATGCCACACCAAATTGCATGGTACTGCAGTACCATGTGATTTTGTCCCTGCAAATGCAATGTGATCTGCATTATTTGGGGTGTCATTAACATTACATTGGACCCACAGCATAAAGAAGTGCATTCCAGTGTGTTGTGGGAATTGTGCACAGAACAGGCCTTTCCTGCATCACGTTGGTTGAGGGCCACTTCACGCCACATGCTTGGAAACACACACACACACACACATATACATACATATATATATATATATATATATATATACATACACACACACACACACACACATATATATATATTTTTATTATTAATTATACATACACAAAAAAAAAAAAACATAATGTATGCATGTTTGGCCAGAAAACTGTCTATAGGGAAGCATGTTCTAGCAACAATCCTTGCTCACAGAGGTGTGTCTCAAATTGACAAACGTATGTCACCAGCATCCTGCCTTGACACACCTGTCTGTGTCACACTGTGATGTGCAAAAGGGTGTGTTAAAGCAACACACCTTCACCCTCCTAACAGACATGGGCAGAGGTATGGCACCGGCATCCTGCATTGACATATCTATTAGTGTCACACTGTGATTTACAGTAAAGATCCTGGGATCTCTGTGACCTTTCTGCAGGAGTCCATGCTAAATAACTCAATGCTCAATAACAATGACGCTCTTTTTAGGTATACATCAAACTTATGGAAAAAGATAATGGAAAAAAAAAAAGAAACTGCTACAATTTGCCTTTCAAAACAAAGCTTCGCATGCCACTTTGTCACAGCATCAGGAATATAATAAGCAATAATTGAAAGAAGAGAGATATTCATACATTACCAATGTAGACGCTATGCGAGTGGATCAACTATGCTGGTGTGCTCAAAGAGCAAACAATAACCGAATCAATGGACACTATGAAGCCCCTTAGGGAAACTCATTACCGATACTGGGATATTAGCGCACTTTAGCCTGGCTGGGGGAAGGGGCACCATAATTAATCTTTCACTCAGAACAAAAGAATTGCAGAGGTTTCATTTTCACTCATGTTATGGAGCATTAAATCGCTACTCAGCTCCAGGGAGCTTCCTTTTATACCAAAAACGCAAAGTATGCTGAGCTTATGTGGCTCCAAGGCTACTTTCACACATCTCCACTGCACAAACACTGTAAAAACACATGCGTTTGGCACCTGTGAAAAAAAGAAAAAAATTCATTGCGGATGCATTTTCTAGTCTATTCAATGGGGAGGTGCGTTTTGGGTGCAGTTTTCTTACCATATCAAAAACGTACACCACAAATGCAGTAATCAGGACTCTGAAAAAACACAACTGACCAGTGTGAAGAGTTCCATTGGATTTAACGGTCATGCGTTTTTCTTCTGCTTTAACGCAATAAAAACTGATCAGTGTGAAAACAGCCACAGCCTTAACTCTTTGCAGTCTTTTGTTAGCCTTAATAAATGACCAGTTTTCTGTTCTGATCACTCTCTTCCACTCCAATCAGTCTATAGTTGGGAACCCATTCATTCGATATTCCACACACCAGGAAGTGCCTGTCGATCGATAACTTACGATCGTAGCTTAACTATCGAACCTCTTCCCCCCCCCCCCCCCCATCATAAAATCTCAAACCTGATCAAAATATGCTCATATTTATGATCCCAGTGCTGCCAATCAATGCAGAACGATCGATAATATTCCACACTGGCTAATAGACTCAGTTTGATCAAATTCAATTGAATCCAATTAAAAATTGATCAGAACGGAATGGCTACATGATCATATGCTGAGTTTTTTTTATCACATTGCACATCCATTGGATGAAAAAAATAAAAAAATTAAAATAAAAAGGAAGCATGTATGGTCATCATTAGTTTTCTACTATGAATCCTAAAATATTTATAAAAGGTGTATCCAGTCAAATGACCATTAGCACTGGATAAAATCAAAACGCACACACAGCATCTGAAAGAACTATAGGCCACAGCACTGTGAGCCTACAAGGACAATCCAAGGAACCACGATATTTACACAATACAAAGAGACACAAGATGTGTCAGACTGTTTCCCCAACCCACTGCCAAGTACTTCCAATCAAGCAGCCCTTTAATCCATAGCAAGCTGTTCTTCATTTTTGGATCCTGGGGTTTACTGGATGAAGGGGGTGACCCAGCCCAGAGTTGAAGGAAGGCAGGAACAAAAAGAAATCAGGACTGGAGAGCTACACAGGAAAGGTAATAGTATGTACCATGAACACACGTTGTGTGACAAGTTCACTATGAGCTAACAACGGTCAGATGTGCAAGTACAATCCAGTCATTGCCCAATTTCTGTTCAAAGCCTTTTCCAGTCCCAGCACTGACTGGTCATTGAAGGAAGAATGGCAAGTGTTATCCGTCTGCTTGCTTTGTCTTGAAAACCATTTCAGCTAGGTTGTCTGGATGCAGACAGACACGAGTTTGTCTCCAGGTCTGGTTGAGAACAGCCTGTAAAAATGTTCAATTTATGTCCATCTATGGGCACCCTAGGGTACTTGCACACAGTGAGGTATGAACATCAGCTTCCTGGCAAAAAAATCCTTGCATTAAATCAAGGATGGGCAGTACATTAAATAGGCGTACATGCATATAAAAAAGTTCTGCAAAGTTTTTCTGGGATATGTTACAGACATGTATGCACAGGAGTCCAGGGTCAATCATCTGCATGTGATCGCGGTTTGAGGCTTTACAGAGCCTTGAAAATGTATTCATACCCCTTGAAATGTTCCACATTTGATCACGTTACAACCAAAAACAAATGTATATTATTGGGATTTTATTTGATAGACCAACACAAAGTGGTACTTAATTGTGAAGTGGAAGGAAAATAAAATGGTTTTCAATTTTTTTGTTTTTTTACAAATAGAATATATGAAAAGCGAGGGGGGGGGGGGGGGGATTTGTATTCAGTCCCTTTACTCCGATACCCTTAACTAAAATCGAATTGAACTAATTGCGTTCAGAAGTCACCTAATTATTAAATGGAGTCAACCTGTGTGTATATACCGTAAATATAGCTGTTCTCGGAAGCCCTTGGAGGTTTGTTAGAGAATCTTCGTGAACAAACAGCACCAAAGGAACATACCAGACAGGTCAGGGATAAAGTTGTGGAGAAATTTAAAGCAGGATTAGGTTATACTTATAAGAAAATATCCAAAGCTTTGAACATCTCATGGAGCATTGTTCAATCAATCATCTGAAAGTGGAAAGAGTATGGCACAGCTGCAAGCCTACCAATACATGGCTGTCCACCTAAACTGACAGGCCCGTGGTAACTCTGGAAGAGATGTAGAGATCCACAGCTCAGGTGGGACAATCTATCCACAGGATAACTATTAGTCATGCACACCACAAATCTGGCCTTTAAGGAAGAGTGGGTAGAAGAAATCCATAAGAAGTCCTGTTTGCAGTTTGCGAGAAGCCATGTGAGGGACACGGCAAACATGTGGAAGAAGGCACTCGGGTCAGATGAGACCAAAATGTAACTTTTAGTCCTAAAAGCAAAACGCTATGTGTGGCGGAAAACTAACACACCATCCCCACCGTGAAAACATGCTGGTGGCAGCATCAGGGTGTGGGAAAGCTTTCTTTAGCAGGGACAGGGAAGCTGGTCAGAGTTGATGGGAAGATGAATGGAGCCAAATACAGGGCAATCTTAGAAAAAAACCTATTAGAGTCTGCAAAAGACTTGAGACTGGGGTGGAGGTTCACCTTCCACCAGGACAAGGACCCTAAACATACAGCCAGAGATACAATGGAATGGTTTAGATCAAAGCATATTCATGTGTTAGAATGGCCCAGTCAAAGTCCAGACCTAAATCCAATTGAGAATCTGTGGCAAGACTTGAAAATCGTTGTCTACAGACGCTCTCTATCCAATCTGACAGAGCTTATTCTATTTTGCAGAAATTTTTTTACTCTAGGATGTACAAAGCTGGTAGAGACATCCTCACAAAGACTAGCAGCTGTAATTGCAGTGAAAGGTGGTTGTACAGAGTATTGTCTTAGGGGGCTGAATACAAACGTACACCACACTTCAGAGATTTTGGAAAAAAAAAAAAAATGAAAATCCATTTTTGATCTACAGCTCTGTACTCATTACTGATCGTTGCTCAGCTGCGTACATTGTTCCAAATCAGTAAAAAAGTGGCAATTTTTTCTCCCGTCCACAAGAGGCTTTATTCTGTAGGCAATTTTAAAGGATTACTAACTAGTAAACCATACAAAGCTGTAGCGACATTTTATTGAATTTCTAGAATAATAAAGTATAATACAAGTTTGGATTTGTCTTGTTGAGGACCGTGCAAACAGTTTTCCAAGTACAAGTCAAAACTTTATACAGCTTCACCCATTACATGAATATGATCCAGCTCATTCAGACCAAACCTATTCCCAATTCTATACTAAACTGCTGCATACTGTCCAAGCATTGACATAAGCCAATGCAAAAGGACAGAAAAGAAAAGCAGCAGCCAAATATATTTCACACATTTAAGCTATTCTGTCTTATCAGGAAAGACAGGTGTATGGAAAATACAATGGCAAAAAAAAAAAAAAAAAAGTATAATCTACTAATAAACATTCTACAGATTATGCCAGTTCAATCCAACAAATGCTTAGAACTTTACAAAGTGGCTTTGTTATAGACAGACTACTAAGGCTCGGTTCACACAGGGGCGACTTGTCCAGGCGACTTCGCTGCCTGACAAGTCGCGCTCCGTTCTGTACTATGGAACCGTTCTAATAGGAGCGACTCAAGTCGCTCCGACTTAGAAAAAAGGTTCCTGTACTACTTTGGGGCGACTTCAGGCGACTTGCATTGACTTCTATAAAGAAGTCGTTTTGCAAGTCGCCGCTGATCGTGTGCAGGTCGCGGCGCTGCAAGTCGTGCCGCCCACTGTGTGAACCGAGCCTTAAACAGCAACATCATTTAAAAATGTTTACATGAAATAACTGCCAAAATATCTGTAGCTTTCTTTTCAGCCACTCTCGCGATCCATACCTCCCTACCACACTGCAAAGCCAGAAACGTCACGTCACTATTATTGCAGATGTGCAGTTTATGGTGTTACACACACACACACACACACACACACACACACACTCTGTATTCCAGGCATAGGTCCCTATACAACAAATTTGACACAGTATTCAGTCCTGTCCAGCTGCAACAAGCCTCAGCCCTGCCATAGTCTTGTCAGGCTGCAGGTAGCTGGTCTGGGTGCTGGGGTTGGTATCCGAGATAAAACGAAACACTAGAAAAAAAAAAAATTTAATAAATAAAAATGTCAGGAACAGGTAATTAGGACAAAAAAAAAAGCTAGATTTTGCAGTGCGATGAGATTATCACAGGCTATAGAGAGGAAAAAAAATAAAAAATAAATCGCACCACTCTGCACGAAACTTGCACAGGAGCCTTCTTTGAACCGCACCAGAATTGCACTGCATCTATGTCAACAGCTTTAATAGAAAGCAATGCTTTTTCAGTTGACATTGTGAACCTATGCCTTCTAGAAGACATCAGATTTGTATACGTGTGAACCAAGACTGAAGGGGGGTTATTTATGAAAGGCAAACCCACTTTGCACAGCAAGTGCAGTTGCTGTTGATCTGAGGGGGACATGCAAGGAAAAAAAAAAACAAAAAAAAAAAAACAAAAAAAAAAAAAACCCTATCATTTTAGCTTGCACATGACTGGATAAGATCAGCAGAGCTTCCCCTCAATTTAGATCTTCCTCTCAGATCTACAGTAACTTCACTCATAGTGCAAAGTGGATTTGCCTTTCATAAATAACCCCCAAGGATTTAAAAAGCAGATTTACAGTTTAATTGCCAGCTATAAATGCATCTGCATAACTACTACTATGAGTCTTTGTCCTAGAGGAGCTTAAAATCGAAATGTCCTGACATCTGGTAGCAAAAAAAGCCCTAAGAAAGCAAAAAAATAAAAAATAAAATGACACAACTGAAGCCCTAATAGCATCAAAACCTCCATAACAAATCTGGTCTCATGACATTAGACTAGACAATTGCAAGAAAGTATGATTTATAACCAAAAGGTATAAAACAGTGCACAAAATGTTCATCATTTTCATACTTTTTATTTCATCTAGGTTTTTTTTTTGTTATTTAATGCAGACGAGTATACTAAATACTTCACACAAAAACAGGCATTTTGCTAATATAACTGTCAAAAGCTTTATGAAAAAAAAAAAACCTGACAAAATTCCTTTTAAGCAATTATGGGTTGATGACAACAATGTGCTCTGGTGGACTGGAGCCAAATACTAAACAATAGGCCCTGCATGTCTGGGCTGCTTGTGTTCAACTACTGAGAGGCTTTTCCTCCATGGAAGATCCTGCACATTTTCCATAGAAATACATGATAAAAACCCTGGCAACTGCATATGGAAAGCATACCTGGAAAACCACAATGAAGACAGAAATCCCTAAAAATATCCCTGTCTATTAAATATGGTGCACTGCCCCATAGCCAAGTATTACATATCATTTAGTTCTTCTACACTTATTTTCTTCTAAATAGGAATGAACAGTGCAAACCTATTACAAACTGAGCCACCTGGCTTTGTAATTAGGCTCCATGTTCCAAGCGGCAGGCTTACCGACCTAGACATATGGCAGGTTATATGCATTTGCTGTCTAGTCCCCATCAAATTGCACTACTCATACGGAAAACCAAAACTGTAATCTGTACCAATTAGCCACCTGGAATAAACAATATGACCCATTTGAAAAAAATTGTTACTCACTGTAAAAATCACTCTCTGAGTCCATTGATAGACACTGCTCTTCTGAATCATGGCCATAGGGTTATATCGCCACCTACAGGAATAGGACACTAGGCAGAAGAGAACTCCGCACTGCTTATGGGCTGTCCATTTTGACATCAAATTCCCTCTCTGCCATAGGCATCCAGTTAGTAAAGTGTCAGAAAGCATAAATGCCAATAGAGGGATGGGTGTCTATGTGTCCAGTGAGTTACAAAAAAAATAAAAAATCCAGTTCTCTTAAATTCATTGATTTCAGCTCTTCTGAATCTTGACCATAAGGATGTCCCAAAGCAGTGCCTCAATGATCGGTGGGCAAAGAAAGAACAACCAGGCAAACATGTCAACCACCCAAACAACCTCATGGAACTGAATGCCTATGGAAGAGGGTATTTTATGCCAGAAGGGACTGCCCATAGGCAGTACTGAGTTCTATGCTGCCCAGTGTCCTACTCCTGTAGTTGGCTATATAACCCTATGGTCAAGACTCAGAAGAGCAGTGTCCGTCAATGAACGTAATGAGGGGGGGGGGGGGGGTAATACGTTGAAACCAATTCCAGTCATTAAGGCCTCATTCGCCCTGGCACTTACAAACATGCATTTAGAGGACATTTCGAAATGCATGTAATCATTTTCCATGGTGCCCTTCACACTGCATTTAAGTAGAGTCAGTTCAGCTATATTAAGTGAAACTAGAATTCAATGTGTCAGAATCTGTATAGAAACCTTAAACGCATGAAAACGCAGCCAACTGTGCCCAAACTTGCCTTAAATCAGGAACCTTAAAATGCAGCAAAATGTTTCTAAGTGCAAGGCCTCACTCACAGTGGACGCCAAATCCCAGCATTTTTGTGCGACAGAGAAAGGCAAAGCATCCTGCCCTGCTTCCTGCAGCCTTTCAGAGCCTATGACAGGCTGAATTACACTGTACCTGGACCTTGTTTAGGGCCCATATGCTCGGAAAGCAGGTTTTCTGCATAGAAGATTTTGTAAAAGCTGTCAAAGAAAAAAATTAAATAAAAAACTTGTGCCCCTGAACTACTTCCTGTACAGTGTTGGAAACAACTTAGGTCTCAACTTAGGTCTATGCTCATATTTTTCATAAGCCCTCGCTGAACTAAGTCAATGTCTTTTTCTATTATCATGACATTATCATTATGAAATAACAGGTTGAAACCTTTTAGTAATACTATGGGTCTATATGGTAATTTTCTCATGAAGAGAGAATACATCTACTTTGATATGGAGCAGTGCCATAGCACCTGGTCTCTTTGCAGTTTGGTCCTTTAAAGAATTCTAAACAGTAAGGCCTGGGTCACAGTAGTGAAACCGTGATTTAAACAGATTTCCAATGTGATTATGTAGTAGTATGATTTGGTCTAAGGCCTAAGCACTTCGCTCACACTAGCCCATTTTCCTTAAAAAATAAATAAATAAATAAAATAAAAAAACACACCACACACACCAAATTGCTATATATATTCTAGGAGCTTCAGGTGTCAAAAAAAATAAATAAAAAAACTAATACAAATCTCAAAACACAATACAAATAATCATGGAAATCAAAATATTATATTCCAAAACAAGGCCTTTATTTGGCTAAAAACCAAGTACCTAGAGCCCCTCCATTATATTAAAACTAATTATAAAGAGGGAACTGCTAGACCATATGGTCCTGGATCTGCACACCCAATACAGTGCTACGGACAACAGAAAATATTGAATAGCAGGGACAGTCTCATGTTAAAATACTACCCAACAAGTATTACGGTACATCCTTCAGTAGAAACATTACAGCATGAACATGCATTTTAGGTAGAAATCATATCTTTTCCTTTGTAGCTTGATTTACATTTACTGTAGTTTAGTGTGTTTTTGAAGGGAAACCATGAACATACTGACATGTAGGGGTATAAATTGGCCACGAGGAAAAAATAAATAAATAAAAAAAATCAGTGATTCCATTTGGACCTAGGATCACTGCCAACTGGGGTCCTGGGGATCTGTAGAGATGAACTATTAACCACCTGTAATCTTATTCCCTTGCATATTGACCATCTTGACTTCCAAATGTAATTTAGGGTAAAACCTAAAAACATAAACAAATGAGCCATTTGGATACTTCACTACATCCCCTGTGCTTAAGGCCCCATTTACCCCCGAGTGCCACTCCTGCTTCACGTTTTTGTGGCACCTTTCATTTTAAATGGCCTCCCTCAGCTTCAAAAACCATGCCAAAGTTCATGTACTAAATTTTTCCACTTCAGTGATGTTATATGACCAAGTGAGCAGAAGCTTCCCTCATTAGGACCTTTACTTTCCCATGCAGCCCTACTATGAACCATATGAAATCTTCAGATCACACGTTTCCCAACACTGCTAGTGCAAGTTTTAATTATGGACAAAGAATGGAGGGGGGAGTGTGCCAGTTCCAAACTTTGTAATGGCCTACATGTGCAACTACACCACTGGAAGGTCAAGTAAAACCCAAGACTTCTAATGATTCTAAAAATCGGCCTGACTGGCTTCTATAGTCCTCTGTCCTGTTCTGGCTGGAAAACCGCTGGTGTAATGACTCCATGCCATCTTTTGCATTCAGAGCTTCAAAAGAATTCACATGATAGAATAAACCATTTTTTTCCTAATCTCTAATATACACCATTAGTATAAAAGTTGGTATTACTAACAGGTCTACCTTAAAAACCTTTTCCATCCTCTCATGGATGCGGATACAAGTGATCATATTAATGTACATTACAGGAATTAAGCCTAACAGTAGACATATGGAGAAAAGTACAGCCACAGAGCTGGAATGTATGCTGTGGTTGTAATACACACCCGCTCAGGCCTTCCAAAGCAACAACTTCTATTTAATCATTTTCAGCATGCTGCTGTTTCCATATTGATGGTAAATGGGGGCTCAGGTCAGGGCAGCAAAAGCACTTTTTACATCCAATCTTTCAATATAATAACCTGCTGAGTGCCTAAGGGGACATCAAAGTCTCATAAAGGAGAGGCAGCGCTCAGTGTGTTGTAAAACAGGTTTCCTGTCCTGATTGCAAGCAGAAGTGACTATTTCATCACACCTCAAATAGTACCCAGGCCCTGTGACAAACATACATTACTGGTAATGCGAAATATTCACATGACTTGGGAGAACTATTGTAGAAGCAAACACAGGCAGCTATTGAAAAAGAGGACAGGGACGATCGCCTTATAATGCTAAAAATGCATTTGAGTCAATGGGGAAGGCGAAATGAAAGGGTTTGATGTTTTTAAACATTCAATGGGATTTAAGTAGTTCCCAAAATGCACCTTTATTACCTATTATTCTAGACAGATTTGTTTGCCCAAACCTCCACCATACAGGAAGAAAAAGAAAAAAAAAAAAAAAAAAACGAACATGTATAGGAGCACATGTACCCAGACTACGGTCATTTAAACAATTATATCTTTTTTTTTTTTTTTGTTTTAATTCAATATTTTTTATTGAAGAATTTGTAGGTTATAGGTAATGAAACATCAAACCAAGCACCAATACAGTCTTGGAGTACATTGCCAATATTGGCATACAGCAAGACTGCAAGAGGTATAAAGAAGTCAGAACAATAAGAAAAAATAATAATAATAATAATAAAAGATTCATAACAAAACAATCATTTAGAACATTTAAAACTGTAGAAAGTTCCAGATCCGTAATGGAGCAAGTGGACTTGCTACAGGAAACGTAGTGGATTCCTGCTATATGCATCTCCTGGATATCAGGGATATTGACACATCTCCCACAAACCCCTGTTTGGGGAGGGAGTCTTCTGTCTGATATCGTTTTGCCAACATGCCGGTCTCTAGGATATGCAATGTGGTGTATATGAAGTGTTAAGGTATATGCACGAGCCCCATTATTATTGCAAGTTCTTGGTGCAGTGGTAGTCCACTAGACCCTGTCTATAATACTAGTAGATGGGTAAGGGGAGGGAGGGGGGTGATGGAAAGAGGGGGTGAGGGGAGAAGAAGGAGGAAGAGTTACCATGGATAGATGTTCGTTTTATTTGTTGTTTAACAATGCAAGGCCCCAGTTCAAGCTATGAGGAGTCTATTAGGATGTTATGGTATTCCGTTGCTTCTTTGAAGTGAAGCCATCAAGCCCATGTTTTATGGAGGAGTCTTGCAGGAGTGTCTCAAGCTTGAAAGGATTAAATCTTCCATCTCCGCTATTTTCCCGACTCTGCAGAGCCATTCAGTTATACTTGGGGGGGGGGGGGGGGGTACAGAGTTTCCTGTCATTGATGAGGTGTAGAGAGAGTGATTTTGAGTAGGCTGATTGGGGAATGGAAGTATGGTGGAGTAGATATTGAGCTGGAGTGAAATCCAGGGTCTATGTTGTGATTTGTGAGGTAAGACCATGTACTTCCTTCCAATAGGGTTGGATTAGGGAGCATTCCCACCAAATATGCAATAGAGAACCATAAGCAATGTTGCATCGCCAACATAAAGGAGGGATGCTGGGGTGAAATGTATGTATTCCGTCAGGGGTCCTGTACCACCTGGAGAATATTTTGTATCCGTTTTCGTGTGTGTATACATTCAAAACAATTATATATCTTATAGGTTTACATCTCATGCACACTGGCATAAAATAAATAAAAAAATACTGGATTTATACTGTCAAATAACCATTTCTTTACCGTAAAAGCAAAAAAAAAAAAAAAAAAAAAAAAAAAAAAAAAAAGCACAAAATAAAATCTACCCTCTGGCGATATTGGTGCCGCATGATTTCCATATGGAATATAGATAGAGGTTCTGCATATAGGCTTACCTGCTGTCTATAATGCCAAACTTAATCCTGAGCCATTTTCATGCCGTCTAGCAGCTGTAATCCTGCCTTGCAGTCAGATGTGACACTTTGTTTTTCTATTTTTCTCCGCTCTGTGCCAAAACTCACTTGCTACTAAAAGTGAGTTCTGCAGCTATCGCTTTACAGGGCACTTCCTTTATTTCACAGGAAATCGTGCATAGCAGTTATGCAGCCTTCAAAAAGAAAAATAATTCCACTGAACACAGCAAACTTTGTTTTGTACATACACTACACTTCTAAGAAAGAAACTGTCCAGCCTTAGGAAGACACAAATGTGAGGCAACTGGCAGATAATCTAAGACTAAGCAAATGCCCAACTATGGTCAACTTTTGAGATTTCTAAAAGGCATGTGTCATCTGCCCATTTATTTCAGTAGTTCATTGGAACTGTGAGTACACATAGCCCAAAATAGATTTGTAGTCAGATAAGCCAAGAAAAGACCGCTATCAACGTTGTAATCACTGGAACTGAGCCAACAAATGTAATTAGAATGCAAGTTATTTATCTGTTGTGATATACACCTTAAAGAAATAAGAAAGCCGTCACTGAAAAGAAGGAGAAAACTCAGTCGATGCGGAGAAACGCTCATACAATTCACGCTCAAACCCAGCCTAAAGGTGTGATTTGGGGTCTTTTTGACCTTATTTCTATTAGAAGGGATGTTTACAGTCCTAGTAATAGGAATAAAAGTATTTTTTTTTTTTATTAAAAGTAATAAAAAAGAAAAAAAAAAAAAAAAAAAAAAAAGGGGGGGGGGAACATGTAAAAAAAAAAAAATAAGAAAAAAAAAAAATGGAAGAGCGCCCCCATCCTTCTGTGCTCACACACAGAAGCTATAGCATATGCAAGTCACGCACGCAAGGTATCGCCCCAGAGTGAGAGCAATAATTCTTGCATTAGACCTCCTTTGTAACTCTAAATAGGAAAGCTTCAAACTAAACAAAAAAAGGGTAGAGTCATCTATGAATTTTAATTTTTTTGTAGTTTATTGCGATTTCACGAGTGTGTGCAATTTTAAAGCTTGACAGGTTGGATATCCATTTATACAGCGAAACATCATCTTTCATATTAAAATTGGGGGGTATATAGTTTTTTTTTTTTCTTTAATTCATTAAAGTGCATTTTTTTCCAAAAAAATTGTATTTGATTAAGGCTGCTTTCACACTGGGGCGGTATTCAGGCGTTACAGCGCTAAAAATAGCGCCTGTGTAGCGCCTGAAAAAAACCGGCCACTTTAACTCCAGTGTGAAAGCCGGAGGGCTTTCACACGGGGGCGGTGCGCTGGAAGGACAGTGAAAAAAGTCCTGCTAGCCGCATCTTTGGGAGCGGTGTATTCGCCGCTCCTATACCACTCCTACCCATTGAAATCAATGGGACAGCGCGGCAATACCGCCGGCAAAGCGCCGCTGCAGCGGCGCTTTGCGGGCGGGTTTAACCCTTTTTCGGCCGCTAGCAGGGGTTAAAACCACCCCGCTAGCGCCTGCAGACCGCCGCTAAAATGACGGTAAAGCGCCGCTAAAAACAGCGGCGCTTTACCGCCGACGCCCGCACCACCACAATGTGAAAGCAGCCTAACTGCTGCACAAATATCAACTGGCATAAAAAAAAATAAAAAAAATTGTAGCAATCGTCAATTTATTCCCCAGGTTGAGTTTGAGTGCTTCACTTCCCAATTCCCTTACCGAAGATAAGTGCCGACATCGCGGGCGCCCTGGACAGGTAAGTGGCCAAATTTTTTTAAAAAGTCAGCAGCTGTAGTATTTGTAGCTGCTGATTGGCTTTTCATACACTTCAGGGCATTACATTTAGGTGCCACTGTAATGGCAATTTAACTCTGCCTAACCAGCCTGTACAACAGGGGTGCCCAACCAGTGACCCGGGGGCCACATGTGGCCCGCAGAGCCCTCTGATGTGGCCCGCGACCTCCTGCTCTGGGATGGCGAGTTGGCAAGCCCAGATTGTGGGGTTGTGTTGTGAATAAATCCACTGGTAGAGCTTCTGTAAAAAAAAAAAAAAAAAAAAAAAAAAGAAGAAGGAGCCACTGGTAGAGGAAGCAAATGGCTGCAGAGCGGCATAAGACAATGCTTCCTGTATAGCGCCAACTCCTATCACAGGTGGAGTGATACCAAATGCAATCTGCCTGGAACAACAGCCGGCGATACCTTAATGTAAAACTGTTATTAAAGGTAAGTTTATTACTTAAATCACAGTGTATATATGGGCCTATCTGTCCTGCGGTGGTTACTGGGCTGCTTTCAAACTGATCCACAGGTGCAGCGCAGAACACCTGTGGGTTACCTACTCTGAGCCATAGACTTCTGTTATTACCTGCAGGTTTAGTGCGCTTTCAGAAAGTGCACCACACCCGCAGGATATAATAGAAGTCTATGGCAAAGTACAGCTAACCTGCATGGAAAGCCACAGGTGAACTGGTCTGCCCCCTTTGTGTGGGTAAACCACAGCGTATCAGTGTGAAAACAGCCTTAGGCCCTATTGACACCATCAGTCTGACCCTCTGTTCACCTCTATCGAGCCGCAGATGTAAACATACTTCTGGCCATTTACACCCCACCTACCTCCAATCCGATTCGTCCCCTTCTATTTGAGCAGATGGGATCCAAGGGCCTATAGAGTCGAGTGGGTTGTATCCGTGTCGGCTCTGCATAGGCAGAGTGGACATGGACCCGTCATCCTTCTGCTCCACTCATTGTGGCCCGCGACCAGTTACCAAGTCGCTTAAGTGGCCTTCACTCTTTAAAAGGTTGCGCACCCCTGCTGTACACAGTTGCAGTCATTTTTATATAAGTCTTATTTACCTTTAGCATCCAATGCCCAGATGTTTTAGATTCAGCTAGAAACTCAGCCACCCAATTAACTGGATGAGCTGGAAGACCCAGTCATGTAATGAGCACATCTGACAGTGTATAGAGTCATCATTTTTCATTCCATGTTGTAACATATTACAGAAGTTCAGTGTGGGTGCCAACCTTAGTCTGTAAATTCTCATCACATGTATATTTGGCTGGAATGTATATTGGGTTGATTTGCTAAAACTGAAGCACTCAGAATCAGCCGTACAAGGTAGCCAATCAGCTTCTAACTTCAGCTTGTTCAATTAGGCTTTGACAAATAAGCCCCCGGTCACATCAGCGAGATTTGACATGTCAAATCACATGCCAAACCACAGCCCATTGCTGGTAACAGCACTGTCCCAATCGATGTGGCGCCGCACAGATTTCCAAATGTAGTTCCTGCACTACTTTTGGTGACTTTGGGGGCGATTTCAATTGACATCTGTGCATGAACCCACACAGTACGTCTTTCAAAATCGCCCCCAGACTCGCACTGAAAAGTGGGTTTGAAATCATGCCAGTTCAGCTTAACTGGCACAATTGTAATCCCGCATTCAGTGTGAATGAGAGCTAAAACCTGGAAGCCGATTTGGTTTCTACAAAGAGATGCATCAGATTTTGCACTCCAGTTTTAGTAAATAACCCTTATGTGTTAGAAAAGAAAGTCAGACTACACTTTCCTAGCATGTTTGACCTCATTTGAGCTTCTCTATGGTTGGCTGGTAGCAGAACTTTCTCAGAAAAAGGTGTGGTGTCGTTTTTTGGCTTTCTATACAAGATCTGGCTTTCAATGGACCTGGCATGCCCTTTACCCTGACTCAACCAGTTAATGGATGCAGTACACGCTCAGTGAGAAGTTAAGGGGTGCACACATTTGCCAATAAGTATCAATGTCTCAGAACAAGAACTCCCAATACTCATTCTTGCCCCCCCCCCCCCCGCACAGTTACATTATTGAGGGCAATGTCAAAAACATGCTGCTTGTTTTTATCAGTCTGTATACAGCCCCCCCTTCGTCTGTAAAGTTAGATCTAAGGAAAATTTTGCAACTTGACCTGAGTACACTTTATTGCATGCCAGGCATTGTTATGACTGTTTGGCTAGTAAACATTGTCCTGTTTAGAATGCACGTTAACATTCTGTCCGTGAGTTTGAAAGGCATTCAAAACGTCATAAACTGCCAAATACCTTAGGTCAATGCAAGCCAATTCTTTTGACCTCTTGTTGGTATTAGCATAACAAAGAAGTCAAATCCTGCTGATGTCTTTAAGAGAATGTAGCCTATAGGTTATTAGGAAAAATACAATAAAATCTTAATAAAAAGTTGACTACAAACAATACAGACTACCAAACTAAGTTCTTCTCTGGCTTTGTAGCCAGTTGTTAAAGCAGGCGTCTAATGTATTTCAGACAGGAACTAAGAATCCAGATCTAATTAAGTGATGAATATAAAAACTAAACACAGACATGTCATTGAGCTAGAGACCGTCCTAATCTAAGAGCTAATGCCTTGTGATGCAGGAAATATGGTTGTAAGCACACAGTCCAAACAAGAATTCCATCCAAATCTCAGACTTTGGAGAGGGGGGGGGGGGGGTATGGCATATAGGGGTGACTCCAATCAAGTAGGACACAGAAGTTTATATGTGCCTAAAGATTTGCAATACAGGAGGACAATACAACTTTTCAGAACACTTCATGTGTGCCTCGTGTCTGCCCTTTGGTTGAGCATTAAATATTTACACACTCGTCATACCAAGCCTAAACTATCAAGTTTTTAATTTTTTATTTTTATTTTTATTTAAAGGCAACCGCTACAAACACTGCAGCTGCTGACTTTTAATAAGGACACTTACCTGTCTATGAAGTCTGGGATGTCCATCCCCCCCAGGCTGATCCATCCATCGGATTGGGTGCAGCCGCCGCCTTTATAACTAAGGGAAACCAGCAGTGGATCCTTCACCGCTGGTTTCCTACTGCACATGTGCAACGCTTTCTAAATGGCCCGTCGTCTTCTGGGACATACACAGGTCCTAGAAGGCAGCGGGGGGAGCAGGAGGGAAAACGCCCTGGGCCACGACGAGTTAGGATGGAAGTTCATTCTGTACTTCATTTAACCACTTGCTTACTGGGCACTTAAACCCCCCTCCTATCCAGACCAATTTTCAGCGCCGATGCACTTTGAATGAAAATTGCGCAATCATACAACACTGTACCCAAATTAAATTTTTTATCATTTTTTTCTCCCAAATAGAGCTTTCTTTTGGTGGTATTTGATAACCTGTGCAATGTTTATTTTTTGTTAAAAATGTAAAAAGACAGAATAAAAAAAAAAAAAGGGTAATTTTTGTCTGTCATTGATGTAAGCTGATGAGGCTGCACTGATGGGTGGCAGTGATGGGCACTGATCAGTTACACTGATTGGCACCACTGGTGGGTATTGATAGGTGGCACTTGTGGGTACTGTCATATGCCATAAATGAGGCATAATTGCCTCTGCCTTGTCGGGATCGATGTCCCTTTAAGATGAGCAGATTATCGGATTTTTTTTCTCCTCCACTGTCAGCCTGAGGAAAAAAGAAAAAACGATCACCGAGCTTTTGTTTTGATCATGTGATCAGCTGTCATTGGCTGACAACTGATCACATGGTAAGGAGCCGTGCCCGGGCCCTTACTCGGATGGGTGACCCGAGTCTCAGTTACTCAGTGATCACAGCGCGCGCAGGGAGCGTGCACAGGGGAGGCTGTCATACGATGGCCTCCCTGGAGTTCAGATCCGCGCTGTGGCCGTCATTTGGCCATAGTGTGGATGTCAAGTGGTTCAGGTAAGACATGAAAAAAAAAAAAAGGAATTTGTTATTCAAAAACAAGTGGTGGTCTTAAGGCCTCATGCACACTGGGCGTTTTTTTCTTTTTTTTTTCTTTTTTACAGCTGCTGTTTTTTGGCTTCAAACTTTCTTTTTTTTTCCCCCCCCTACAGTCAAGATCTACAGCAGGTTATCCTATGTGTCCATGCACACACAGGCTGTTATCAACTGTTTTTGGCTGCGGTGTTTTTTGGCTGTAAAAAAATAAATAAAATAAAAAATAAAAAACAGCAAAACTAATGAGTTTTTAAGGGGAGTTTTTCAGCTGTAAAAAAAAAAAAAAAAAACTCTTTACATCAAACGCCTGAAAACATGGCTTAGCCCTTAATGTTTTTGATCCATTTGGTAAAAAAAAATAAAAAAATAACATACAAATAATAACAGCAGAAGAAGTGTTAAACGCTATTGCAAAAATGTTGAAAAACTCACTGCAAAGTTACTGATGTTTTTATAATGTTATTATAACATCCAGTGAGCATGAGGCCTTAAAGAGGGATTCCACCAAAAAAAAAAAATATTAAAAGCCAGCAGCTATAAATACTACAGCTGCTGACTTTTAATAAATGGACACTCACCTGTCCCGGGTTCCAGCGATGCCGGCAGCCGAGGCCGATCGATCGCTCGGCTCTCGGCTGCTGTAGTCACCATTCTAGGTGAGGGAATCGGGAAGTGAAGCGAATCGGCTTCACTTCCAGGTTCCCTACTGCGCATGCGCGAGCCGCGCAATAGGAAATCTCCGCGCTGTCACTGGGACCCGTGTGTGTCCCAGCAGACAGCGCGGCAGGGCAGAAAATGGCGTAGACTCCCACGGGAGTCTATGCCCGGAAGTGGGTGAAAATACCTGTCTTTGACAGGTATCTCCACCCCCCTGAAAGGTGTCAATTGTGACACCGGAGGGGGGGGAGGGATCCGATCAGCGGAGGTTCCACTTTAGGGTGGAATCCCGCTCTAAGACCAAGTTGTAAAAGTGGGTGGAACTCCACTCTAATGTGCACAGGAGATTTTACAACCTCCCCTGAACAATATAACTTGACAGATAGCAAACCAAGTTTAAACACTTCAGTCCCAGAGAATTTGGCTGCTCAATGACCAGAGCACTTTTTACAATTTGGCACTGTGCTTCTTTAACTGGTAATTGCGCCGTCATGCAATGCTGTCCCCAAACAAAATTTATGTCCTTTCTCCCCCCCCCCCCCCCCCACACACACACACACACAGCTTTCTTTTGAAGGTATGAAACTGCCTCTGCGATATATTTTAATTTTGACATATATTTCGGGAAAATTACAATTTTTTTTTTTTAGTTGTCACTAAATGATATATTGTGCAAACATGGCATAGTTATATGTGGAATTGCACCACAAAATACATTCTGTTTAGGGATGCACCGAAATTTCGGCCGACGAAACATATCGGCCGAAAATGCCCTTTTCGGCAATTTGCCGAAAGAGAAAAAACGGCCGATAATGGAGCCGAAAATGGGGCGGGGCCAGGGTAGGGGACGGGGCTCCGCCCCCCGCCCCTGGTGCGCCCATCATGAAGAGCTATGCTATAGTGCTATGCTCGCCTGCTATAGTGCAGGCGAGCCGTCTCCGCCGCCTGTTTGATCACAGCGCGGGAACATCACAGCTTTCAGTTCAATTGCTGTGTGTTCCCGGCCGCGCGCGCCATCACGTACAGCCCCTCCCCCTTGTCAGGGCACTTTGATAGACAGATCATCCGTAGGATTGGACGGATGATCTGTCTATCAAAGTGCCCTGACAAGGGGGAGGGGCTGTACGTGACGGCGCGCGTCCGGGAACAAACAGGCGACGGAGGCGACTCTCCTCTTCTCTCTTCTGTTTTCTCTTCACAGGTTAGCTGCTATGAGGGGAGACACACACTGGCTGCTATGAGGGGAGACACTGGCTGCATTGTATCAATTGTATCATGTGTCATGTGTCACGTCCCCAGTCTCTGACCATCTCCTGTACCACGTCCCCAGTCTCTGACCATCTCCTGTACCACGTCCCCAGTCTCTGACCATCTCCTGTACCACGTCCCCATTCTCTGACCACCTCCTGTATAAAAATATTTTTTAAAAACAGTCATTTTCGGTATCGGTGCTGTTTCGGTATCGGTTTCGGTTTTCGGCCTAGTGTATTTTTCATTTTCGGTATCGGTTTCGGCACCAAAAAACCCATTCGGTGCATCCCTAATTCTGTTGCTTCTCCTATGTATGGGGATACCTCATGTGTGAGACTTTTTGGCAGTCTAGCTGCATACAGGACCCCGAAAACCAATCACCGCCTTCAGGCTAAGAGCGTAAATTTTTGATTTCACTCCTCACTACCTATCACAGTTTTGGAGGCCATGAAATGTACAGATAGCACAACCCCCCCTCCTCCCCAAATGACCCCATTTCGGACAGTAGACACCCCAAGCTATCTGCTGAGATGTATGGTGAATATTTTGAAGATCTCACTTTGTCACAAAGTTTCGAAAATTAAGGAAAAAATAATTTTTTTCTTCATTTTCAAAAACAAATGAGAGCTATGCCTAGCTAATACTCACCATGCTTCTTAGCAAATACCTTGGGGTGTCTACTTTCTAAAATGGGGTCATTGGGGGGGGGGGGGGGGTTGTGCTATCTGGACATTTCAGGGCCTCCGAAACTGATAGGTAGTGAGGAGAAAAAAAAAAAAAAGAAAAAGAAAAATCATGCCTTTAGAAATCCTGAAGGCAGTGATTGGTTTTCAGGGTCCCGTAAGCGGCTTGGCTCCCAAAAAGTCTCACATGTGGTATCTCCGTACTCCGGAGAAGCAGCAGAATGTATTTTGGGTGCAATTCCACATACAATCATGACATGTTTGACTAATATATCATTTAGGGACAACTTTGACAATTTTCCCAAACTTGTGGCAAAATATAAAATATTCCATGGACTCAATGTGCCTCTCAGCAAATAGCTTGGGGTGTCCACTTTCCAAAAAGGGGCCATGGGGGGGGTTGAACTGTCCTGGCATTTTATGCACAGCATTAGAAGCTTATGTCACACATCACCCACTCTTCTAACCACTTGAAGACAAAGCCCTTTCTGACCCTTTGGGGGTTATTTACTAAAGGAAAATTCACTGTGCAATTGGAAGTAAAGTCGCTGTAGATCCGAGGGGGACAGGCAAGGAAATAAAAAACAAACAAAAAAAAAAACAGCATTTTAGCTTGCACATGATTGGATGATAAAATCAGCAGAGCTTCCCCTTATTTCAGACCTACCCCTCAGATTTACAGAGACTGCACTTCCAAGTGCACTTGCAGTGCAAAGTGGATTTGCCTTTTGTAAATAACCCCCTTTGTTTACATGACTTTTTTTGGGCTAGTAAATTACTTTGAACCCCCAAAACATACATATACATATATATATATATATATATATATATATATATATATATATATATATACATATATATATATATACACATATATATATATATATATATATATATATATATATACATATATATATATATATATATATATATATATATATTTTTTTTTTTTTTTTAAGCACATTATATATTTTTTTTAAAGCAAAGGCCCTACAGTTAAAAATGGTGGGTATTGCAATTTTCTTCAAAGATTTTTTTTAATGCACTAAAAAAACACACTATATTGCCCAAATGTTTGATGAAATAAAAAAGATGATCTTATGCAAAGTACATGAATACCAAATACAACATGCTTTAACATTGCGCACGAACTTGCGGCGGCGACAAACTACATACATTTTTAAAAGCCTTTAAAATCCTTTACAGGTTAACACTTTAAATTTACAGAGGTCTACTGCTAAAATTAGTAAAACAAGTCTTTATTATCTGGTAAGCCTCCTTGTATACACTTTGTGGTGAGAAAGACATTGATGGCTGTGGTGTTGTTTTTATATGGAATTGTACAATTTGGAATTTTAAGAAGCTGATCACTTTTGGACATTACAATTGCACAGCAGACACTTTCATTGTAGGACATTGGATTATAGTATTTACCCCCTTGGCGCCAGCTGCTGCCAACCCTTTAAGAGGTTTGCTATGCTGGGAGGTGGGGCGAGGCTTATGGCCACGTGACTGGCTGTCATGGCGCAATGCAGATATTTGTCCCCACACCATGGATCAACAAAATAGCATCCAAACAGATTTTTATTCTATGATCACATCACAAAGTGGTGCACCGTTTTGACCCACGCAGGGCCCCTTCGTCAAGCATGTGATGGCTGTCATGGTGGTCACATGATTGGAAAAGTCTTGATTGCAAGCAGCGATCAGGAACTTTCCATGAGCCGCCAGTCACTGTGCCAGGAGCGTGCTCTCGGCACAGCACTGTTGGCACTAGTTAATGCAAATATGCGGCCAATTGGTGTCAAGGCCTGGTATCCAAGAGGTCGCAAATTTGCGTGCACTCAGCACCAAGTGGTTAATTTCACTTGCTGCCGCTGCATATTAAATTTTGTGTGTCTTTTAGAAGACTTACATAGAAGGGCCCAAAAAATGTATGCACACTTCAACATTGTGTGCATAAAAAATAAATAAAATAAAAGGGTAGCTGTAAATCACGTTTGAATTATGCAATCACATTAGGTGCTCAAAGTGGTCACCATTAGCATCCAGACACTTGATTTGGAGGAACTACTGAATGAACAACATGGACTAGAGTGTGCACAGCAATTGCCCTGCATTAAGTTTCAATTTCTTCCCGTAGTGCAGTCAGTGCTGGTGGTTTTCTATGGCACACTGCTTCATTTAGTGTCCCCCACAGATAGAAATTGAGGGGTGTTAAGTCTGGGTAAAGTGGAGGGAATTCAACAGCACCTCTAGATCCTATGCAACATCCTGCCACAATGTCATTGAGAATACGATTGCATAATTCAAACATGACTTACAGCTACTCTTTGATGTTTATATAAATATTGTAATAACGTTTTTCCATGTTGAAGTGTGGATACATTTTTGGGCCCCTCTGTATAGCGTTCACATTGCTAGCAACCAATCATTTTTACAAAGATTCCAGTGCAGACTTTTTTTTGGTTATTTATACTGATTGGTTGTATGAAGAAACACAGAACAAAGAAAAAAAAAATAACTTATATAGACACAGAAGTTCAATTAGGAAGTAATATATATATATATATATATATATATATATATATATATATATATATATATATATATATATATATATATATATATATAATCTCCTGCTAACCAGTTTGCCACATGCTACAAATTTTCAGCTTTTTGTTTCAGTAACAAACAAATAAAATAGAAAATAAAAAGGATACATAGACATTCTGAACTGCCTGCTTACTATCTTGTTTCAATGTTCCAACCTACATAGCTATGCAACAATGTAGCTCAATAATGAAAACATCCATGTAGCAGAGTTTGCAGTAATACAAAAGCTTAGAGTGAATTGCAGAATCATGAATTCTTTTTCTTTTCAGTAATATCCATTTTCTGGATGTGTCCAAGTTTTTATTAATCATGGACACACACATCTGCAAATAATTTGATATAAGGAATTTTGTTTCTGAGTGCCATTGCTCCAATACTTGTGGTAAGTGAACCAGAGCTTGCTGTGCCAAGACCCATAAGGAAATTTATATATTCAGGCAATGAAATATTTTTTTACTGCAATGCTTACTTCTATGTATACAGATATCCATATATGTCAAAAGAGGTAGGCAAAGTCTTTAACCCTGAAGCTGACTATTAACTAGCAGATCTTTCATGAACCTACAAAAATGCCAAATAAAGTGTTTAGTGAGAAAATACCAAAACTGGCATGCCCCTCGTCCAAAAGGACATAAAAAAAGGTAAGTGAGCCTTAACCTTACCTGATTAGAAGCACAATTGTAATGGCAAGCTGCACATATTTTCCTGTATGCTGGAAATTTGCAGTAATAATTGTTACTAATGCATTATGGGAAATTGCTGTACTAAGAATCATTCCTTAAAGTGGACCTCCCATGTCCCCCCCCCTGTTATTTATTTAGGGACCACAAAATGAACTGTCCTTTTTCAGAAAGCCAAATAGCCTTATTACCCTGCCGTACAAAAAATCCCACCTTCAACTACTCTGTCCAGTCCAAGCTTTAGGATCCAGTGCCACCATTTGAATTAATATGGCTTCTTCCTGCTTTCTGGGACTGGTCCACTGATCACATTCATGCCAATTCTTGTGCATGTGGACGCGATCTAGCATGGCGTGAGACGGTCCCAAGAGTTAAGAACTTGCATTTCATACCAGAGAACTGCCTAGAAGGCACTGGTGGCATAACCTTAGCAGGAGGCAACTGGAATAATGGCTCAGTCACCAGTGTCAAAAGGTTCATGCACACAGCCATCTGATGTGGTACAATGTAAAGCAGACTGTATTTGAGGTTTTACATCTGTCAGCATGCATGCGTCTACCAGTGTATACCCACATAGCCAGTCTCCTAGATTGTAAGCTCAAACGAGCAGGGCCCTCTGATTCCTCCTGTATTTAATTGTATTGTAACTACTGTCTGCCCTCATGTTGTAAAGTGCTGAGCAAACTGTTGGCGCTATATGAATCCTGCATAAATAATAATAATGGGGTGACTGTACACAGCACCTGTGGCTCCCCAGGCAGGGAAATACACCTAGAGACTTTACACTATATGGTCCTAGGCAGCTGTGTGCAAGAGACCTAGGAAAATCCAGAAGGTGGAAAATGTCACTATTCATTAAAATACTGCATTGGTCTCCAAACTGCTGCCATTTGCTTTCCTTTATCCAGCCCTTCAGGCATTATTCCTGCCTCCAACACCAACATTTGGGCACTATTCCTTCCACTGATGGGTCATTATTCCTCCCAATGTTACCAACAATGGGGCACCATTCCTTCCAATGACTCCAACAATAGGGCATCATTTTTTGCTGCTGACAACAAAAATGGAGCCCTATGCCCCCCACACGGACACCAACTATTTCTCTTGCCAATACCAAAGATCGGCCATGGTTTACTTCCACTGGGCACAGTCTGGCCCCCCTGAAGTCTCAAGGACAGTAAACTGGCCCTTTCTTTAGAAAGTTTGGAGGCCCCTGAAATACTGTAAATCCCCATACACACTATTGGTTTTTCTGCTGAGTTTTTCCTTCAGATTTACCAAAACCATATAATATGAGGTCAAACCTTAGGAGTTTCAATGTGTATGCAATCAGGCAGGCCCTTCTACTACATGGTTTTGGTAAATCTGATGGAAAAACTCAGCAAAAAAACTGATATAGTGTGTATGGGGCATGGCTGGATTTTAGCAATTGCAGTGTGCAAAGTTATTTGAGTATGCAGAGCTATGCGTACCATTTTGGAGGGTGTTATATATATATATATATATATATATATATATATATATATATATACGCAATATCATTTACGGTACTTTTGACCATCAAAAGTACAGGACAGATTGCTTTTAGCAAATTTAAACATACCATTGCCATGACTTTTCCTATAGTATTTACTAATTTCTGCAACCAAAGAGTGTGTGCCCAGTAAACGCCATACTAATCTTATGCTGAGACCACCAAGTACAAACGTCTGCCTGACAGGGAGCAAATGGTTAAAAACAGTAGAACAAAAGCCTTGACTCCCAGCTGCTACCTCTACCACACACATACAAGCCTGAGCACACAACAATCTCACACTCCATAAGTACACATAGAGACAGGAGCAATCACTGCAAACCTGAAACTTGCCAGAAGCCTTCTGATCCCAAGCTCTTGACTATGTACTGCTACCTTTGGTGTCCAGCAGCTGCTCAGGTGCCCTTTGGGATTTGCAGACTACACTAAGTAAGCTGCAGCCCACTTTGCTTTTTATACGGACATGAAACTTGTCCTTTTCTAATGGCTGCATTCTAAGAAGTTTCTTGTACCATGGCTGCAATCTTTACCGGAATCAATTTATAAAAGGAATCCCAGATGCTGCCATTGCTGATCTTTCCCTTATGAACAATGTAGGTTGCCTAGCTGTCATGGTAACCCTCTTACTTCAGAACTCATTTCCTGACCCAGAACTAGTAAGTAGATAAGGGCTTCTGACTTTTTTGATCTGTGTATATTTGTTCCAAGCCAGTGACTCAAAGTACTGAAGCCAACTGCATCAGAATAACTGGATGACAGCTGGCATTGAGCGGGATTGCTTTAGCATGACTCTGACAGGACAGAATAGAGAAGCTTTCTCCCCTGTAATGTGGCAATCTTGACAGGCAGATCTCTTATAACACTCCGACAACTCTGCCCTACTAAAAGTTTACTTGAAAGTGTGGAACCATGATCTCATGCTGGAGCAGACATTCCCAACTCTAGGGGTTCCTAGAGCAATTAGCCATGTCAGCCTCTCAGATATATTACCATCAAACTTATGTTCTCTATTGCAAGGGATCATTCTTCCCATTGGCCATCAATGTAAGTTATTTTCCACATTGACCACCAGTGCAAAGGGACCTTCTTCACAGGACCACCAATGTAAGGTGAAACTTATTTCACTGACAACCAAAAAGGGTGGGGGGGGGGGGGAGATTTCTTTCAAGTACCTTCATTCTAAGGTGGTCCTGACCACCAATGTTAAGAGCATTGTTCCCACTGACCTCCAAAGAAGAAGCCCTTCTTCCAAAGACCACCAATATAAGGTGGTGCTTCTACCACTGATCACCAAAATAAGAGGTCTCTTCTACTAACGATCATCAGTATAATGTGTTCCTTCTCCCACTGACTACCAACGCATGTAGCATTCTTCGCACTGACAACCAACATATGCAGGCCCTTCATCCAATGACCAACACTGTAAGGTGGAGTGGGAGCAACCTGTAGATAGAGGTCTGGGCTTGCTTACCTGCCATTCCAGATCATCAAAGTGCAATGCAGAGTGACTACTTCTAAAGTTGGAGCTGTAGTAGGAGCAAGAGCTGCATAAGCCTTAGTGCTGGCTCCTGTCCCATGCGGAGTTGCCCCATTTACTTGAATGGGTCGTAATTGGCAGGCAATAGCCTGCACCAAAAGCAACAGGGGGCTCAATTCCTGCTGCAGCATGTGTACACCGTTGGTTGCTGCCTCAGCACCTAAAGGGGGTAGGGATTGGGGCGGTAAAACCACAACTCAAGCGCAGGGTTTTAAGTGTAAACAAGCCCTAACAGTGCTGCTGTCAAATGCAACTAAGGACTCATTCGCAAGTGCAGCTCCTCTAAAAAGCAATCTGAGTGTGTTTGACGGGTGGTGAGGAGGGGACAAAGTAGTACAGCAATTACAGGTTTACAACCGGTGTGAGGAGACGCCACTGTCTGGTGAGCTTTGATTTCTCGCATGTTGTGGAGGTAGATCTCCATCTCTTTTTAAGGTTGCCTACCCCTGCTGTAAAGTAATCCTTCTCCCACTGGCCACCACTGTAAGCAAGCACTTCTTCCAATGACCAAATTTAATGAGCATTGTTCCACCGACCGCCAGTGCAGGAGGACCTTTCTCCAATGACAACCACTGTAAGGTGATACTACTTTCACTTGACCACAAATTAATGGAGTCTTTCTTGCTCAAAGTAAAGGGGCCCTTCAATGCCCATCATTATAATGTGTCCCTTCTCTCACTGACCACCAATGTAAGAAGCATTGTTCCCATTGACTACAAGTGCAAGGAGGTTCTTATTTCAGAGACCATCAATGAAGGGTGGTCCTTCACCCACTGACCACCCATTGTAAGGAGTATTGTTCCAAATAACCACAGATGTAAGGTCCTTCATCCACTGGCCATTAACGTAAGAAGCATTTTTACCAATAACCACAAGTAGAAAGTGGTCTCTTTCTTTCAATGACCACCAATGTAGGGTGGTCCTCCTCTCCCTGTCCATCACTGTAAGGAATATTGCTCCCACTGACCACAAATGCAAGGTAGTCCCTCTCCCCCTACCAATTTACAGGATTTTTTTTATCACTGACAAAGAAAAAAATGAGGTAATTTCAATGACCACCAACCTAGGGAGGTTCTTCTCTCACTTACCATCAATGGAAGGTGGTCCTTCCGAAACTGACCGCCAATAGAAAGCGGTCCTTCCGAAACTGACCCCCAATAGAAAGCGGTCCTTCCGAAACTGACCCCCAATAGAAAGCGGTCCTTCCGAAACTGACCCCCAATAGAAAGCGGTCCACTCCCCACTGGCCGCCAATAGAAAGAGGTCCACCCCCCACTGGCTGCCAATAGAAAGCGGTCCACCCCCCACTGACCACCAATGTCAGGAGCATTTTCCCAATTACCACAAAACTAAAAGGGGACCCTTCTTCCAATGATGACCACCACCATAAGGTAGTCCTCCTTTTCCCACTGACCACCAATGGAAGAAGGCACTTTTCCAAAGACCAATAGCATTCTTTCGCTGAACATCAGGCAAACAATCCAAGTTTAACTTTCTACATGATGACTAATGGGTTCCATGTGACTGTCATTACTGGAAACAATGTACAGTTCTATAGAATGGATGTGAAATACGCCCCATCATGCCTTAGTCTCCATACCCATGGACCATGAGCTCCCCGGAAGTTCTGCTAAGGGTTCTCCAGGCTGAGAGGAGAATGCTGCCACTTGTAGTTCACCAGCAGCAGGTCATGTGATCAGAGCTCCCAGCCTGCTGTGCCCATACAAGTCCTCAGCGGGATGAATCACATGAGACCCCTCTGCCCTCCCCCCACACATACACACACAGTGACCACTTACCGGAGCGGAGGATGGTTGGCTCACACTCGCACCAGGCTGTCTGCTGCCCTCCTTCCCATTCCACAGTCCCCGGGTTCCTGTTCTCCTCCTCTCCTCACATGAGGCACCGGTTGCTTAATAGGTGTATAAAGTTTTCCTCCCAGAGATGACGTCTCGGCCGCCTTCCCCACCCCGACCTGCCGGAGCCTCCTTCACACAACAAAGGAGCTGCTGCTTTATTATGGGGCGGCCGCTTTATTCACTTTGTATTGTTTGTGTGTGCCGGCCGGGGTGTCCCCTGTGCAGGAGCCGGCCACAGGCTCTGTCACTGACTGAGGAAGACACAGGAGGAGAGGTAGGCGGAGCGCGCTACACAATGCTCTCCTACGGGATCCTCAATCCCTCTGTCTACATTACAGCGGACAGGGCTGACCATATATATATGTGTCTGCTAGAGCCCTGGGGGAGGAGCCCGCGATCATCATCATCATCGGCTCTGCCCACACAGCGCCTCTACTGGAACAACTACATACTGCACCCTGCCTCTTCTACTCTACACATGTGGACGCTTCTGTGCTCCACACAGGATCTCTCCTCACCAGTGGTGGTGGATAAGACAACATACAGCAGGGAAAATAATGATTGAATCCACTGCAAATTTTGTATGTGTATTATGGCCATTATGTCTGAAATGTGTTAACTTCTGTACGTATTTATCTTTTATGAAGTTACAATCTATTTGCATAGCTCCCAACTGTCCCTGATTTAAAAAAACTGTCCCTGATTTCGAAAAACTGTCCCTGATTTCGAAGAACTGTCCCTGATTTCGATGGACTGTCCCTGATTTCGAAGAACTGTCCCTGATTTAGATGGACTGTCCATGATTTCGATGAACTGTCCCTGATTTCGATGGACTGTCCCTGATTTCGAAGAACTGTCCCTGATTTCGATGGACTGTCCCTGATTTCAAATGACTGTCCCTGATTTCGAAGGACTGTCCCTGATTTCAAAGGATTGTCCCTTATTTGGAGCAATGTCCCTCATTCCACCTCATGTATCCCTCATTTCGGTCTGATCTATATAGATGTATATAAAATGCACTTTCTATCTTTCAAAAAGTGTTCCCCAGAGCTAAACATTTCATCCAATGTCTAAATTTCTCAATTTTTACATTTTAAAAGCCAATATAAAGGAATAGAAGTGGTAAAAAAAAGTTCTTGAGGCTTTAATTCACTTTTTTGGGGGGTTAATTCTCCTTTAAGGGGGTGTGACGGGGCGTGTCCTATGCCTACATACACTTGTTAGTAGATGTCCCTCATTCCCATCTCAAAATGTTGGGACATATGCCATTTGGACTTCTTGAAGAGCATGTATGGAGTTGTGGATTGTCTTCTATCCATCGCTATCATTTTTATCATAGGTGTATTTGTAAATGATAGAGACAGAATATCAACCAAAAATCATCCAGAAAAAAAACACACAATACAAATATAAATTGAGTTGCAGTTCAGTGAGTAAAATAAGTATTTGATCCCCAAGCAAAATATGACTCAGTACTTGGTGGAGAAACCCTTGTTGGCAAGCACAGAGGTAAGATGTTTCTTGGAGCTGGTTACCAGGTTTGCACACATCTCAGGAGGGATTTTGGTCCACTCTCTTCTTTACAGATCTTCTCTAAATTCTTAAGGTTTCTTGGCTGTCTCTTGGCAACTCATCGTTTTAGCTCCCTCCATAAATTTTCTATAGGGTTAAGCTCTGGAGACTGGCTAGTCCACTCCATGACCTTAAAAGAGAAGTATGGGAAGCCATTTTGAGAATCATACTTACCTCAGTGGAGCATCAGACTGATGCTGCAGCTGTCCCCCACCATCTCTGCACTGAGAACCGAGCCACGAACATCGCCGATGGCTCGGTTTTCACAGATTCCCGAGAGGAGTGCTGCTGACTGTCAGTCAGCGTCTCTTCTCTCTGCTTCTCCATGCTCATTGGAGTGCTAAGCTGTGGAGGGGCAGGGAGTTGAGACTGCCATCAATCAAGGCAGCTGGCGGATGTAGACTTGGAAGTCAGGATGATGTGCTGCCTCTACTGATGGCAGTGATGTCAGCAGAGAGCGGACTTCAGACCACTCTCCGCTGAAGATGGGTCACAGGAGTGAAAAACAAATCACACTCCTGTGACCCAGAGGAGAAGCCCAGCTGAAAACGCTCAGGCTGGACTTCTCCTTTAATGTGCTTCTTCTTGAGCCACTCCTTTGCCTTGGTGGTATGTTTTGGGTCGTTGTCATGCTGGAAGACCCATTCATGACCCATCCTCAGTGTTCTGGCTGAGGGAGAAGGATCTCATCCAAGATTTTACAATACATGGCCCCTTCCATTGGCCCCTCAATGTGGCAAAGCCAGCCTGTACCTTTAGCAGAAAAACAGCCCCAAAGCATAATGCTTCCACCTCCGTGCTTGACTGTAGGGCTGGTGTAGTTAGGGTCATAGGCAGCATTTTTCTTCCTCCAAACAAGTCAAGTTAATGCCAACAAGCTCAATTTTGGTCTCATCTGACCACAGCACTTTCTCCCAATCCTTCTCTGAGTCATTTAGCTGTTCATTGGTAAAAGTCAGATGGGCCTGTACATGTGCCTTCTTGAGGAGGGGGACCTGGCGGGCGCTACAGGATTTCAATCCATGGCGGTGTATTGTGTTAACTAAGGTTAGTTTGGTGACTGGCCCCAACTGCCTTGAGATCATTCACAAGCTCCTCCCGTGTAGTTCTGGCCTCCCTTTTCTCATGATCATCCTTACCCAAAGAGGCAAAATCTTGCATGGAGCTGCAGACCGAGGGCGATTGATGGTTAATATATATTTCTTCCATTTGCGAATATTCGCTCCAACAGTTGTGTCCTTCTCACCAAGCCTCTTGCTGATGGTCTTTGTAGCCCATTCCAGCCTTATACAGATCTACAATCTTGTCCCTTACGTTCTTTGACAGCGCTTTGGTCTTGCCCATAATGGTGAGGCTTGAATGGAAGAAAGAGGTTCTGTGGACAGGTGTCTTTTATACAACAAGTTATCGTTAAGAGCACCTTCTTAAATTGGCAGGACTAATCTGTGTACCACATGAGCTCATATTGTAGCCAGTCTATGGGAGCCACATTTATTGTTGGTTGGTAGGGGATCAAAGACTTATTTTACTCACTGAACTGCAACTCAATTTATAACATTTGAATCTTGTGTTTTTTCTGTATTTTTGGTTGATTTTCTGTCTCTATCATTTAAAATACACCTATGATAAATATGGACCCTTCATTTCTTTGTAAGTGGGCTAACTTACAAAATCTGCAGGGAATCACTAATTATTTCCCCACTGTATTTCCAGCTATAACAATCATTTTACCATATCATACTTCTTAGGGAATATTCGCACCTGTAATTAAAGTGTATCTAGGGTCAAAATGTAACAACAACGAGCCAGTTCACACCAGAACACAGTGTGGAAAAGGTTCCTTCCTTGGCATTTCCCACACCACCCCTTGTGATGTGCTGCGGTGTGGGTGACAAATGGCGGTCATCGCCAATGTAAGGAACATTGTTCCCATTGACCACCAATGTAAGCAGGCCCTGCTTCCAATTACTACCAATGTAAGGAGCATTGTTCCCATTGATCACGAATGCTAGCAGGCCCTTGTTCCAATGACCACCAATGTAGGGTAATCCTTCTCCCATTACCAATGTACGGAGCATTGCTCCCACTTCAGCGGCTGCCAATGTAGGGTGGTCCTTCTCCCATTGATCACTATTGTAAGGAATACTGTTTGACCTCAGATGTAAGTTGGTCCTTCTCTCACTGACCATTAATGTAAGGAGCATTTTCCCACTGACTATAAGTAAGGGACGTCCTTCTTTCAATGTCCACCAATGTAGCATGGTCCTTCTCCTGCCCACCATTGTAAGGAATATTGCTCCAACAAAGAAAACTGTTGACCACCAGTGCGAGGGGATCTTCTTCCAATGATCACAAATGTAAGGTGATACTACTTCCACCAAAGTAAGAGGGCCTTTCTTCCAATGAACAGCATTATAAGGTGGTCCTTCTCCCACCGGTATCTGTAGGTATGTACTGTAGGTTCCTTTGGTCAAAATGTAAAATCATATATTAATTTCCACATTGTAATTCAAGTAGTTCTAACCTACTCCTAATAATCTGAACGATCTTGAAGTTTGTAAATTATCTGATTATAAGGTGGTCCTTCTCCCACTGACCACCAATGTAAGGGCCATTGTTCCCACTGACCACCAATGTAAGCAGACCATTATTCCAATGACAAGCACTGTAGGGTTATCCTTCTACCACTGACCACCAATGTAACTAGAACTGTTCCCAGTGACCATCAGTTCAATGACCACCAAGGTATCCGTAGGTATGTACTGTAGGTTCCTGTGGTCAAAATGTATAATCATATATTCATTTCCACATTTTAATTCAAGTATTTCTAGCCTACTCCTAATAATCTAAATGATCTTGAAGTTTGTAAATGTATTTTGTGAAGATCCCCATACATTTACTTTCTGTGACAGGTATTCATTATGCTCTGTGAGTAGGCACTGCTGTGTCACACATTTCTGAACTACAGAGGTGCTGAGAGAAGGAGTTTCAGGAGCCAGCGTCAGAGTCAGTACAGGAATCACTGCTTGCAGTCAGCACGGTACCATGGGATATGTAGTCCTTAGAAATTAAGTAGCAGAGCAGAAGCTGCAAAGCATGCAGGGAATACATGAAGTTGTGGAAAGAGGTGGCCAACAGACAGACATAACTCACAATCTGAAAGGTTTTTCTTAAAGAAGAGCTTTGAATAACATTGTGTTTCCATGTCCTTGTTGCTGATCTCCTACCTTCACCCACTTTGCCACCCATGTTCTTCTGAGCTCTGTAGTTCCTCTATAATAGGCTGCTGAACTTGCTGAAAAAACATTGTTGCCTGCTGACTTCCTGTTTGTAAGACCGCCGGCTTCTATTCCTCTCTTGAGCTCAGCCAGCGGTCTAGCATGCCCCCTTGTAGTCCTCTGAAAGCCGAGCAGGAGGAAGCAGACATGTTGTGGGTGGAGGGGGTCTCACAGCCCCCAGTCTGTGCTGCCCATGGAGGAAGTGTCCTCCTCTCTCCTCCCTCCTCCTCCTCTGATCCATGACAGTCACCAGCCACACTCCACCTCCACTCCGCCCCCCTCCACTCTATCCCCGCCACACCGCCCCGCCGCCCACCTGCTATCTTTGTGCAGAGCGGGGATTATCATCAGTAATTTCTTGTATGACACAGCGGGGATCTCTCACTGTGTCAGGTATAGTATACGAAAACACTGATGCTTTTCTCCCACCCCCACCATTATAGGAACAGCGTGCTGTCAATCATAATAACAGCGGGGGTGGAGCATCAGCGCTCTGCATTCTCATATAACAATACTGGACACCGCAGGAGATCCCTGCTATGTATATATAAGTAATTATTTATAATAATCTCGCTCTGCACTGGTGGTCCCTGACATGGTCCCTGACATAGTGGTCCCTGATAAGTGGCACTGGCGGTCCCTGACAAGTGATACTGGTGGTACCTGACATGATGGTCCCCGACAAGTGGCACTGGTGGTCCCTGACAAATGGCACTAGTGGTCCCCAACATGGTGGTCCCTTTCGAGCGGCACTGGTGGTCCCTGACATGGTGCTCCCTGACAAGTGGCACTGGTGGTCCCTGACATTCGGCACTGGTGGTCCTTGACAAGCGGCATTGATGGTCCCTGACATTCAGCACTGGTGGACACTGATAAGCTGCACTGGTTTGCATTTATAGTAAATGCATTAAATGTATTCATTTACATTTATTTATTAAATGCATTAAAAAAAAGAGCTGGTTTTTGACAAGTCCTTTATTTATTTTAAAAAATAGCTCTGTCTTCTCCCCGAGCCATCTTCTTCGTCATCACTGATGTCTTCACCGCCGGTTACGCACTGAAAACAAAAAAGGTGCTCTTCTCCTAATGCTGTCTTCCTCCATTGTGATATCACCCACTGACTGATATCTCTTATGTTGCCTTGTGACCTCACAATGGGGCGTGCTCTCCAGGTGACGTCATCGCATGGCCACTCCCTTTGGTTACATAAGAGACAGTGGGGGACATCACAACGGAGGAAGAAAGCATCAGGAGAAGCTTTTTTTTTTTGTTTTCAGTGAGTAACTGGCAGCGAGGAAGAAGACAGCGGTGGCACAGGAGAAGACCGCTTGAGGAGAGATGGCGGCGGGGTAAGACCGAGCTATGTTTTAAATAAAGGATTTGTCAAAAACCGACTCTTGTTTTTTTACATTCCACTGCATTTTTGGTGAATGCGTAGGGGTACGATGTACCCCATACCCATTCACATGGGGGGGGCAGGATCTGGGGGCCTCCCTATTAAAGGGGGCTTCTAGATGCTAATAAGCCCCCTCCCACAAACCCTGACAACCACCAGCCAGGGTTGTCGGGAAGAGGCACTTTTCCCCATCAACATGGGGGCAAGGTGCTTTGCTTACTCACATAAGGGTCTGGTATGGATTTCGGGGGAGGACCCCGCGCCATTTTTTTATTTATTTTTTTGGCATGGGGGTGTCCCCTCCAAATCCATACCAGACCAAAGGGTCTAGTATGGACGGGGGGAACCCCACGCTGTTTTTTTCATGATATTTTTTAGCTGGCGATTTTTTAATTTTTTTTACATTTAGCTGTCAGCGGGGAAGCCTGCTGACAGCTGATGATGCAACCATTGCTAAGAATGTGGTGGCCGGCTTCCCAACCTGCTCCTTAGCAACCAGCTATATACAGTGAATGTAAAAAAAAAACAGACACAAAACGCAAATTGTGGCAAAATGGCGGTAAAATCGCAGTACAAACGCTGTTTCAAAAATGCAAAAAGCACAGCAAAGAGCGCTGCAGAAACACTCAAAAGCAACATGCATAGATGTGAATCAAGCTTTACTTCTGCTCGGGGGCTGAGCAAAATGGCAGCCTCCAGCAAGAAGAAACAGGAGCAATGCTGGAGGCAGTTTACACAACACACTAATTTTGGTATCATAATTATTAAAATGTGGAATGTTTGTTTCTTGCTAAATAAAATTATTTATCTGGTTGTTATGGGTAAAGTTTCGCTTTAAGCTGGCCATACACATTATTGTTATTATTATTATTATTATTATTATACAGGATTCATATAGTGCCAACTCTTTACAATATAAAAGGGAGAAAGTACAGTTACAATACAATAAAATACAAAAGGGTTAAGAGGGCCCTGCTCATAAAAGCTTACAATCTAGATTTTTCTTTTCAGCCTGCAGGCATTTGTCCTGCCAGCTGTCAAAATATCCAAACAGTGTCTGCATTTGATTGGATGTAGGCACTGTATTGCATACAGTACATGTCCACCTGCTTTCTGCTATAAAAAAGATGTATTCTGTATGTGCTAGTTCCTATTCATCAAGTCTAAGTGACCGCCTTAATTAGATCTTATATACAGTAATATTATAGCAGATGTGAAGATATGAAAAAAATAAAATACTTTCTGAAAGTGATTCTCTTTAAACTAACATTTTAAATCTAATACCCATGTTTTTAGGGTCCCATGGTGGTGCTTAGAAGTAGGAAGGCTCACATAATACTGATTTTCTCTTACAATTCTAAAATTGTGCTAACAAGCACATACATGCAGATAGATTCACCAAACAAGAACTGATAAAAACATGCCGCCCTTAATAATATTAGGACATTTAGTCAAGTACATACTTCAAAGAACCTTTAAGAACATTTAGTTAAACATTAATTCCAAAATAGTTAGGGAAGGAAGAGCAATTAGTCACAGTGGATGTGGATGACATAGAGAATTCATAAATCAGTTAATGCAATGCCAGCCTTCTGTTTGCATGAATATGCTTGTTTCATCAATCTGTGAGGAGTTACATAGAGTTACATTCTGCTATTCAGTACATTGATTGTTTTATGCTTTTAGGGATATAGCAGTTTACTGACTATATATTACATAAAACAGATGACTATATTCCCAGGTGTGTGATGTCTTTATACTCACTACTGCAGGGCCTCACATTAGTACCCCTAACAGCTGTAACTAATTATATAATTTTTTTTATCGAAAATTCTCAAAATTACAGTCAAATCGTTGGTCATGGATCTCAAACATTGTATATAAATGCATCAATAAATTAGACTATATACAAAAAAAGGGGCAAAACAAGCAATCCATAAACTTTCCATCAAGTACATACAGTATATTTTCGCAAAATAAGTTATCATCACCAAGACGGCATATAATATTCCGTAAACTGGGAGTAGTTTCTTGAACATGGATTAATGGTTCTAGTATCCTGCAACAATATTGTATGAGTGATCAGCATGTAAAGGTTTTTAGAATCTACTTTATCAACCACAGTAAAGCCCCCAACTTACTTACAAATAATATATCCACGCTGCCTTATGACCAGGAAGATGAAATGTAAATGTTGTGTAGGTAGCATCGTAATATTTTTTTGGGAACAGCTCCACGCACATTCGTTATAGCAGTCCAGCAGTTCATCAGCCCCAACGAAAAGAGAACCGGCAAAAAAAGACATGGTCGTTATTATGTGTTCCAGAGTTCACAGTCTATGTATGTTGGTTTGCAGGGGTCCTCATGAAGCAATGTTCAAGAGCAACAGCGTGGTCATTATGTAATTCACGATGCAGAAGACAAAAACCAAGGCACAAAATAGAAAGTAGGCAGATTGTACAAACCGAGAGCATGAGATGTATACAATACCAGGCGTGAGTCATTAACTGGAAGAAACAGTATGTACTAACTAGTATCAGGAGACTTGTACAGATACCAGGAAAGAAACTACAAATGGAGAGAAGACAGTATGTATGTAGCTACCCTACCTTAAGCAGAAGTGCCTATAAATTTAGTTCTGCATGGCTGCCATCAGCTGTTGGCAGCTTGTAGTCTGTGGTTTGTACAGCTCCCCCTTAGTTCAGCCTGGCTGTCAGTTTTCCCTCAAGTCTGTAGGACGCACTGTCACCTCTGGTATTAGCGAGTTCTCACTGTAGAGATCTCACTGTAAGCATGAATTATGAATATTTAGATCTTCTCTCATCCCACTACTAGGTTTTTTCCTGGCTAGTGGTGCATTATGAGAAAGGGTATAAATATTCGAGGCTGGCTGATACTTCTTCCCCAGCTCCAGCCTGGGGAGGGTGCACATGATGGAGCTGCTGATTTAGGCCTGCCTGCGTGAGGGGGCTTGAGTGATGAGGCCTGGTGCTACTGATTTCACTGGAGGCAGGATGGAATCCCCCGGAGGCTGGTTGATTCTCCTGCAGAAGGAGGAAACTGCTGCTATGGATGGTGATTGCTAGAGAGTCAAGTGTCGGTCTTGACTTAAATGCTGTTTTCCATGTGATGTGCTGAATGAATTAACAGAGTTCTGTTTTAGTCCTGAGTATCTACAACCCTAACCCTCTCTCCCATTTGACCATGAGTAATAAAATCCTTTCTCTCTTAATCTAAAATTGATTGGCTCTCATCTATACACTATGCCTAAGAGAGTTATCACTGAGGATTAAAGTCAGCCCACCCTGTCTCTGGGGGTAGTGCAATACCTCAGGGGGTTAGGGGGTTGCTACATGTATGAACTAAGAGCAGGAGATGTATAAAGTTACCAGGCAAAAGCCAATAGCTGAAGAGAAGACAGTATGCCCAAAATGATAGCAATAGACTTAGAGAGATACCAGATAGTCAATAACTAGAAGGAAAACAGTATGTACTGTAGCACAACCCTCGTAAGGGCCCCTGGAAGATGACTATCCCCAAAGGTTGGCGTAACCTTGCAAGCCTCCCAACACCTCTGACACCCTGAGTTCTGAAATAATTCACAGAGAAAATACACTTGCAAAGACACCAAAGAAACAATAGAAATGGCAAATTAGTATTTTACTAGATGTTATTGAGTCAACCAAATTAAGAAGAATATGAATGTGGATATTCCTTAAATTGCAAACTTCAGCATTAAACAGAATCAGAGAGAATCTGCAATGAAATGGCAATAAACAAAGAATCAGGCAATAATGACCAACAGACCTAAGAATAATCTATGACCCCTGGTGAAAGAGGGAGAAGAAAGACCTTCTTTCAAACAGCTCCCTCTAAACCCTGATGCCACAGGTCAAACAGCATACAAGGCACAATATGTGAAAAGTGTGTAGCACTTACACCCGAAGAAGCTGCTAGTTTGAATTGGGCCTGCACTCTTCAGAGAAATCCCCCTTTAGCGTAACTCTGTCCCCTTGACACAGCTGTGATGCAATAATACAGTACAATATAAACAGTATAAAATACCTGTATCGATCCCTCTGGATCCTCTGGCTCCACCTGGTGGGGAAAGACAGTATGCCACACAATTGTACTCTTAACCAGAAATACTTTTACTGAAAGAATAACAAGTAAATGGTTTAATGGATTGCACTGTCGTCCTAACGTAGAACATCAGTACAGCATGAATCAACAGTCAAATACAATAAGCAATATGCAAGTGTGTTATTATCTAGACCTGGGAGCTCCCGTTACTTAAAGTTTTATGTGAGGCCTCACTTAAAGTACTTTCTCCTTTATCTTCGCTCTTCGCTAGCTTAAGTTGTTCTTCAGATATTTGTAATACAAAGGGGTAAGTGCAAAAGTTAAAGAATTCTCCAGGTATAGTTCCAAGAACTTGTAATCACACTTGGACTCTAAAGTGAACTAGGCCTCAAGCCTACTAAATGTCAGTTGCTCAGTTACGGTTCCGTGGAAAAACAGGTTCCAGCAAGGCCTGTGAGTGAGTCTAACTCCGTGCAGTAATAACGGTGGGCCGTAACCCGCTCACCAACTGGATCAGAGTTCTGGGTGATGAACTGAGTCCGGCAACTGCAGCTTTCTTCAGCTTAGACTGGGCCAGATGCTCTGTGTCGCTCCACTGACTGGATCCGGTCTTCCGCTACTTCAACAAGTGTCTCCGAACCTCGCAAACACCATCTCTCAGGCTTCGTCAGGTCACCTCGAAAACAGTCTGGTTTGCAGTCCGCTGTGACTTTCTGCCTATGTGTCCGAGGATCCTCCTCACAGTTCCGCACAGGCAGGCAGCGTGGTCCCAAGAGACCAAATATGGCTGCTGCAGTCCCTTTTATACCCTACCCAGCATGCACCACATATCAGAGTGTTCATGGGTAGGTCACACAGACTCCTGGGTTACAAAGGTCAAACCTCTTAGCAAAACAAACAGTACTTCCTATGAAAGTCTTTGTGTTTATAATCACCATATCTTGTTTGTTACCAGACTTTTGTCAATAGATGGCTCCAAACACTGAACCATCTCAATATTATCCACAGATTTAACATTGATATATATATATATATATATATATATATATATATATATATATAGCCACGTTAATAAACGTATATGTCCCCGCTACAAGTGCAATAAGCAAAACCTGAATAAGAGTTCCCTTTGAAGATGAGCAAGTGTTATAAGCTAAATCCTTTTGGGGGAGGAGTCTTTGATGTAAGGTGTCCCCAGATCTTCAGCTAGCTACTAAAGGGCCCACGATGTTGCTGTGCAATGGTGACCAGCAATGGTGGATGTAACTTGTGATCTGTGTTCCCCAGAGAAAGCCTTGGGTGTAGCAAGAAAAGGGTAAAGATGTGTGCATGCAGTGTTCCTGAATAATGTTAATAATGGGCTTCTGCCCAGTTACAACTCCTGGAGATAGCAAAGCTCTTTGATGTAGGATACCCAGAACCAGCTCTTGGGGAGCCTGCAGTCAGATGAGAGATGCCCAACTGGTCACCTGACAACCCAAGGATTCAGCGGTGTCTGTGTCAGTGTAGATGAAGGAGACCGAGTAAGTTGAGGGTCTTCCTTCAGAGATAAGGCTCACTCATGGAAAGCACTCAGTGCCATCCAGGCTGTGGCACCCGATCACATCTACTGGAGTGGCCTGGTCCCTGCTCTGTAGCTGTAGGCTGAGGTCCCAAGAGAGCAAGTCCCTCCCAGGACTGTTGTATTTATCTCCTTATCCAGAATTCCTCCTCTCTCCAGCCAGTAGGATTTTTTTTTCACAACAGCAGGTCTATTGAAGTCCCAGCCCTCTAGACTACATGTCCCATGATCCTCTGCTTTCAGTGGTGGTCTCTCTCTCTGCAATCAGGAAATGATCACACAATCCCCATGCTGAGCCTAAAGAGGGAACAAAGGTTCATATAATCTGTGTTAAGAAATGTCTCATGGTGGCAAAAGCGATATAGCCAGCATGTGGCTACAGTACTAACATAAAGGAGGTGTATACAGTATGTGGACAGTATACACTAACTGGCATCAGTTGACATATACAGATACTGAGCAAGAGTCAATAACTGGAAAGAAGGCAGGATGCACTAAATGGTATCAGTAGACTTATACAAAATACCAAGCAAGTGCCAATGACAGGAGGGAAGAAAGTACCAGTATGTACAAACTGCTAACAGACGACTTATACAGAATACTTTCACCTGCTAGTGCAGGCATGGTGGCCTAGGGACATACTTCATGCTCTTTTTAGCTGATCATATGATGCTGCCAAGATCTTAAATAAACTTGTTCAGCATTAAAAGGATCTTTCAGTTGTCACATGCATCATTAACTAACAGTTTAGAAGAATTTCCATCTATGATTACATTTCAGACTTGGGCAAGAATGTAAACGAAAAAACAAGTTAATTCACCATTTTTTTTTATATATTATCTACCATTGGCTTTATAATCCATTAACGAGAAGCTACATCCGGATACATGTCATTCCTTTTAAAAATGTCAGATTTGAAAACATCAGTCACAGCTGAAAATAAGAATCCTGATCCTAGTGTAATACTTGAGTCTCCAGTACTAAAAAAATGTGACAAAGGTCTATGGACTATGGTCATATTGGATGGCATGCTAAATGTGGGACACATTCTTGAAATCCTCCTGAATATAGTCTATAGTAACATTTAAAATCATACTGGTTTCACCATGTTTCACAGTGGGGATGGTGTGTTCAGGGTGATGTGCAGTGTTCGTTTTCCGCAACACATAGCGTTTTGTTTTTAGGCCAACAAGTTTGGTCTCATCTCACCAGAGCACCTTCTTCCACATGTTTGTTGAGTCCTCCACATGGCTTCTCACAAACTGAAAACGGGACTTCTTATGGCTTTCTTTCAACAATGGCCTTCTTCTTGCCATTCAGCAGCTCCTCCAGAGTTACCATGGGCCTCTTGGCTGCTTCTCTGACTAATGCTCTCTTTGTCTGGCCTGTCAATTTAGGTGGACGGCCATGTCTTGATAGGTTTGCAGTTGTGCCATACTCTTTCCATTTTCAGATGATGGATTGAACAGTATCCATGAGATGTTCAAAGCTTGGGATATTTTTTTATAACCTAACACTGCTTTAAACCTCTCCACAACTTTATCCCTGACCTGTCTGGTGTTTTCCTTGGCCTTCATGATGCTGTTTGTTCACTAAGCTTCTCTAACAAACCTCTGAGGGCTTCCCAAAACAGCCGTATTTATACTGAGATTAAATTACACATAGGTGGGCTCTATTTTCTAATTAGGTGACTTCTAAAAGCAATTGGTTCCACTGGATTTTAGTTAGGGGTATCAGAGTAAAGGGGGCGCCATACAAATGCACACCACACTTTTCACATATTTATCTGTAAAATATGTTGAAAACCATTTATCATTTTACTTCCACTTCACAATTATGTGCCACTTTGTGTAGGTCTATCACATAAAAATCCCAACAAAATACATTTATGATTTTGGTTGTAACATGACAAAATGTGGAAAATTTCAAGGCATATGAATACTTTTTCAAGGCAGTACCAGGTTAGAAGATTTCCCCTCCTTTCCTGTTCTGGAGACAACCTGAAATTTGGGATTTTCTATCACTTTCACTCTCAGTGATAACAGGGACAAGTTCATCTAGCGCCCAAGGCAAGGATGCGGAACTGCACCCCCTCCTCCACTGTTAATGCATGCCATAGAATGGGTTTATTGTCCTGTGTCCATTCTCTGCCCCCCTTGTTCTGCTGTGCCCAGGGCAGCTGTCCCTCCTGCCCACCCCTTGTCCGGCCCTGAACGGCAAACAGGACACAGACAGCGATAAAAACCTAAAAGGTGTTCTTATTCATCTCCACTATACAAAACGAAAAAAAGTTTTGCTTTTAGTTATACTTTAAGAATATGAATATTGTAGAACTCTTTTAACATTTAACTTCGTAGAGGAGCTGTAATATATATTCTAGCAGGTGAAATGTATTTGTGGTAAAATTGTAATACCATATACAAATGTATAGCTATAGTATATATCTTTGATGAGATTATTAAAAAATTTAGAAAACTGATGGTCTGTCGCACAAAGTATATGATATGCCTATATGGTAACCTCCATGATTTTGATGATGCCTCCATGATGATGAGCTGCCAAATGTTTTAGACAGTGCCAGATTCGTATTGGGGATGGAATGCTTCACTCACATGCAAAGGTTCTAACCACTGAGCAAGTAGAACCAGAACTAGCTGAAATAGAAAACTTGAGATTATCCTTATTACTTTAAAGTGTTACTAAACGCACAACAGTAAAATCAGTCTGTATTTGCAGTAAAACATGTTTGTTATGCTCACTGTGGAACCTAAGAGGTTCAAGCCGATCAGCAGGTCCAGACCAATGATTTATAGCCAGGACCTGCTGATCGGCTAAGGCCGCGTACACACGGGCGGATTGTCTGTCCAACTTAGTCCGCTGAACCGTGTTTCAGCGGACAATCCGCTCGTGTGTGGGCTTCAGCGGACTTTTTCAGCGGACTGTCTGACGAACAAAGTCTTACGGAATTTCCGAAATTTTGTCCGTTCAAACTTGGTTTTGTCCGTCCAAACTTGGTTTCAGCGGACAGTCCGCTCGTGTGTAGGCAAGTTGGACGAACTAAGTATGGCGCATGCTCAGAAAGGATTTACACGGCCGAAGGTTGCATTGCAGTGTATAGGACGTCGTTTTTCTAGTCCCGTCGTACGTGCTGTACACGTCATCGCGCACGCTTTCAGCAGACTGTCTGCTCATCGTGTGTGGTCAAGTCCGTTCATGCAAATTTTGAACGGACTGTCTGTCGGATTGTCTGACGAACTTAGTTGGCCAGACAATCCGCCCGTGTGTACGCGGCCTTAGTCTCACTCTGTACACGGAGCAGAGATGTGGCTGTTTTTTTTTTTATTTGTTTTTTTTTTTTAATCGGTCACATCTGCTTGTAAACGCTGTACATATTGCACACATTACACTTATCAGTCACACAGTTACCCCAATATTAAAATAACTGGATTGATAGAAGTGACCTATTTAAATGCAAAATCTTCAAATGGTGATCTAATGTAACTCCAAAATGAACTTTTTTTTGGTCAAAATGCAGCAAAACAAACAAGGAAGGGACCTAAACATAATACTTTTAGTAGTACACATATTCATCAAACTTAATTTAAAAAAAATCACATCAATTGTTACATTTTTTTTTAAAGGGACTCAAACTTTTAAGTAATAATAAATTTAACTGAAGTAGGCCAGTGTGTGAAACTTGTGAAACCATGGAAATTCCTATTTAGTCCACTAGATGGTGATAGAACACTTATTTTACTTTTATTTATGGTAAAACCAACATTTCCAATGTAAAATAAATACATGCCTTTGGTATTTGGTATATCTTTCTCCACAATTTGTAGGAAGTGGATTTTTCTTTAGAAAAACATACCTAATACAGTGTATCTTGAGTACGCTTTACTATCATATCCATATATGATACACTACTTTGTCATATTTGTTTATTTATTTATTATATTATTATTGTTGTTGTGTAGTTGTTTAGTCGTGTCTGACTCTTCGTGAACTAATGGACCATAGCTCGCCAAGCTTTTCTATCCTCCAATTATTATTATTATTATTATTATTATTATTAGTAGTAGTAGTACTTATATAGTGGTGACAATTTACGGAGCGCTTTACATTTTGTACATTCACATCAGTCCTTACCCTTAAACACGCCTCCTAACCTTTTGAGATGGGAATGAGGGACACCTATCAGCAAACGCATGCAGGCATAGGACACATCCCTTGCCCCTTAAAGGAGAATTGTACAAAAAATAAGATTGGTTAAACCCACAAGTTTTGGAATGTACAAATGCAGCAATTTAGGAATCAAATGAAAAGTTTAGTGCTGGAAAACACTTTTTGATGGATAAAAAGTGAATTTTATATACATCTGTATAGATCAGACCAAAATGAGGGACAAATGAGGAGGAATGAGGGACATTGCTCCAAATCAGGGACAGTCCCTCAAAACCAGGGACAGTTGGGAGCTATACCTAAGACCCCTTTTACACTGGGGCGTTTTTCAGGCGCTTTAGCGTTAAAAAAAGTGCCTGTGAAGCGCTTGAAAGAAGCCGCAACTGCAATCCCAATGTAAAAGCCCGAGTGCTTTCACACTGAGATCCCTTTCACACTAGGGCGTTTTTCAGGCGCTTTAGCTTTAAAAAAAAGTGCCTGTAAAGCGCCTGAAAGAAGCCGCACCTGCAATCCCAATGTAAAAGCCCGAGTGCATTCACACTGAGATCCCTTTCACACTAGGGCATTTTTCAGGCGCTTTAGCTTTAAAAAAAAAGCGAATGTAAAGCGCCTGAAAGAAGCCGCAACTGCAATCCCAATGTAAAAGCCGAAGTGTTTTCACACTGAGATGCTGCGCTGGCAGGGCGTCAAAAAAAAGTCCTGCAAGCAGCTTCTTTGCAGCGCTTTTGGAGTGGTGAATACACTGCTCCTAAAGCGCCCCTTCCCATTGAAATCTATGGGAAGCGCCTGTAAAATGGCAGAAAAGCGCCTGAAAAGCGATATTGGCAGCAGCCTTTTGTGGGCGCTTTTAACCCTTTATTTGGCCACTAGCAGGGGTTAAAAGCGCCCCAATAACACTCGAAAAACGCTGGTAAAGCGCTGCTAGTTTAAGCGATGCTTTACGAGTGTTTTTTGGGCGCTGACATTGTGAAAGGGCTCTTAAAGCACTTGGGCTTTCACAGTGGGACTGCAGATGAGGCTTCTTTCAAGCGCTTTACAGGCGCTTTTTTTAACGCTAAAGCACCTGAAAAACACCCCAGTGTGAAAGGGGTCTTAAGGAGCTTACAATATAAAGTTTTTACACGCAGCACATTTTCTCAAATTGGGAGAGGAGCTAAGCTTTTTTTTTTTTTTTTTTTGACTTTTATAGAAGATCAAAAAGTATTATGTAACAGTTATAATAGTTGATGCTCACTTTACCATATAGTGATGTTAGAAGGGAAGAAGGGGGCTATTTAACTTCAGTAGGGAAGTGCTTGGCATTGCAGTCAGCAGGAGAGGCAGGTATTGACTACAGGGAGATCTGTATTTTAAAGTGATTGTAAACGATCACCTTGTAAAAAAATTCCATTCCCTCTGTTCTCAGCTGCAGCTGGGGGGAGGAGAAGCAGCAGTACACTGATTTTCCCAAGCCCGATGATTGGAGGAGAGCAGGCTGAGTTCCCAGCATAGCTAGAGAACTGACTAAAGTGTGTTCTCTTGCTTAGTGTGGTCAGTTTTTAATAGGAAAGTAGAGGGACTGGCAGGAATACCAGGAATTTCACACAAAGGAAGCAATACAAAGAAAACAGGATACTTTCTCATACAATTACATGATACAGCAGGCACATATTATGCATATGAAAGGTTGGGGTAACAAACACTTTAAAGTCACTTTAACCATTTCAGCCCCAGAAGATTTCCCCCCTTAATGAGCAGATCTTTTTTTGTGATACGGCACTGCATAGCTTTAACTGACTATTACGCGGCCCTGCGACGCTGTACCCAAACAAAATTTACGTCTTTCCCCCCCCAAAAATAGAGCTATCTTTTGGTGGTATTTGATCACTGCAGTTTTTATTTTTTGCTACAAACAAAAAAGACCAACAATTTTTTGAAAGTTTTTTTTTTTATATATTTGCGATAACTAATATCCAAAAAAAGAATAAAAAAAATGGCTTCATCAGTTTAGGCCAACATGTATTCTTCTACATATTTTTGGTAAAAAAAAAAATCGAAATAGGCATATATTGATTGGTTTGCGCAAAAGTTATAGCGGGGATAGATTTATGGCATTTTTATTATTAATTATTTTTTTTACAAGTAATGGTGGTGATCAGTGATTTTTAGTGGGACTGCAGCATTGCAGCGGACAGATCGGACACTTTTGACACTTTTTTTGGGACCAGTGACATTTATACAGCGATATGTGCTAAAAAAATGCACTGATTACTGTATAAATGATACTGGCAGGGAAGGGGTTAACACTAGGGGGTGATCAAGGAGTTAACAGTATTCCCTATGTGTGTGTTCTAACTGTGGGGGATGGGGCTGACTATAGGAGATGAGAGATTGTGGTTCCCAGCTCGTCAGTCCTGCCTACTTAAGCCGTTCAGCCCAGTAGATCTCTGCCTTCACCTTGGCCAACATCACAAGAGACTATCTCCTGCATTCCTGTTTTAAGACTTGCTTTGCTGACATCCCTTCTGGCTCCAGATCCTGCTTGCTGTTCCACTACATTGATCCCTGACTTCTGGCTTGGCTGACAATCCGCTATGGTTACTGAACTTTGGCTGTGTTTTGACTACTTCTTTTTACTTTTATTATTAAAAAGTATGATTTAACTGTACTTCTGTCTCTGTCGGATTTCATGGTTTCTGACTAGTGATGGCCGAACGGTTCGCCCGGCGGTCGTTTCGCGGCGAATTTCCGACTTTCGCCGTCCGCGGGTTCGAACGCCTTTTTCCGTCGTTCGCCCCGGCGGACTTACGTGTTTAATGTATACAAGAACTTTAACCTTTCGTGACACGTTTATCATGTGTTACAGGACAACCAATTGAGACATGACAGCTCATGGACACTTGGACATTCCCCCTAACCTATAAATACACCCGATCCGGTGGCCATTTTACATTCTTTCTTCTGTCACTGTAGGGAAAGGATCCTGTGTGGAGTAGGGACAGAGAAAACGCTAGCTATTTGGTACACAAAAGTTCTTTTCAGGACTGGTATAGGTGTTAGGTCAGCAGCCTGAGTTTCTTTTGTCAGTTTAGATAAAGGGACAGAGCGCTGTATGCTGCTATTTTAGGGACAGCTCAGCCAGATTAGTCTTTCTTCATCATCATCATCATCATCATCATTAGCTGTTACTATCAGGTCCACAAAAGAGCTGTTCCAGCTAATCGTTCCAGCCTACTCTTTTTTGCCAATTTGTATAGGGACAGGCAGGAAGCAGTGTGTCAGGCAGTGAGGATAATTTTAAAGACTTGCTGTTACTATTAGTTCCACAAAGGTTCTTTTCAGGACTGGTATCAGTGGTACGGTAATAGGCTTGTACACGTATAATATTCTTTCTTCCAAATATAGAAAGAATATTATACTTGACTGCTGCCCTTCTGCTGCAGTCTGCTAATCATTCACAACTCACTTGTTCCACAAAGCTCTTTATCAGGACTGGTAACTTGGTCTGTCTAGGGTGCTACGGTACATAGGCTTGGGTGCGGTACAGTCTGCTGTTCTGTAAGGACCGCTATCGGTCCACAATACATAGGGTTGCCGTGCACTACTGCTGACCGCTGCCCTATACTGCAGCAGTCCTTCATTGGTATAGGGACTGACGTACAGTCTGCTAATCACTAACACACAACCTGCTTGGTCCACAAAAGTTCTTATAAGGACTGGTAACTTGGTATAGGGTGCTACGGTACATAGGCCTGAGTGCGTTACAGTCTGCTGTTCTGTAAGGACCGCTATCGGTCCACAATACATAGGGTTGCCGTGCACTACTGCTGACCGCTGCCCTATACTGCAGCAGTCCTTCATTGGTATAGGGACTGACGTACAGTCTGCTAATCACTAACACACAACCTGCTTGGTCCACAAAAGTTCTTATAAGGACTGGTAACTTGGTATAGGGTGCTACGGTACATAGGCCTGAGTGCGTTACAGTCTGCTGTTCTGTAAGGACCGCTATCGGTCCACAATACATAGGGTTGCCGTGCACTACTGCTGACCGCTGCCCTATACTGCAGCAGTCCTTCATTGGTATAGGGACTGACGTACAGTCTGCTAATCACTAACACACAACCTGCTTGGTCCACAAAAGTTCTTATAAGGACTGGTAACTTGGTATAGGGTGCTACGGTACATAGGCCTGAGTGCGTTACAGTCTGCTGTTCTGTAAGGACCGCTATCGGTCCACAATACATAGGGTTGCCGTGCACTACTGCTGACCGCTGCCCTATACTGCAGCAGTCCTTCAGCGGTATAGGGACTGACGCACAGTCTGCTAAACACTAACACACAACCTGCTTGGTCCACAAAAGTTTTTATAAGGACTGGTAACTTGGTATAGGGTGCTACGGTACATAGGCCTGAGTGCAGTACAGTCTGCTGTTCTGTAAGGACCGCTATCGGTCCACAATACATAGGGTTGCCGTGCACTACTGCTGACCGCTGCCCTATACTGCAGCAGTCCTTCATTGGTATAGGGACTGACGTACAGTCTGCTAATCACTAACACACAACCTGCTTGGTCCACAAAAGTTCTTATAAGGACTGGTAACTTGGTATAGGGTGCTACGGTACATAGGCCTGAGTGCGTTACAGTCTGCTGTTCTGTAAGGACCGCTATCGGTCCACAATACATAGGGTTGCCGTGCACTACTGCTGACCGCTGCCCTATACTGCAGCAGTCCTTCATTGGTATAGGGACTGACGTACAGTCTGCTAATCACTAACACACAACCTGCTTGGTCCACAAAAGTTCTTATAAGGACTGGTAACTTGGTATAGGGTGCTACGGTACATAGGCCTGAGTGCGTTACAGTCTGCTGTTCTGTAAGGACCGCTATCGGTCCACAATACATAGGGTTGCCGTGCACTACTGCTGACCGCTGCCCTATACTGCAGCAGTCCTTCAGCGGTATAGGGACTGACGCACAGTCTGCTAAACACTAACACACAACCTGCTTGGTCCACAAAAGTTTTTATAAGGACTGGTAACTTGGTATAGGGTGCTACGGTACATAGGCCTGAGTGCAGTACAGTCTGCTGTTCTGTAAGGACCGCTATCGGTCCACAATACATAGGGTTGCCGTGCACTACTGCTGACCGCTGCCCTATACTGCAGCAGTCCTTCATTGGTATAGGGACTGACGTACAGTCTGCTAATCACTAACACACAACCTGCTTGGTCCACAAAAGTTCTTATAAGGACTGGTAACTTGGTATAGGGTGCTACGGTACATAGGCCTGAGTGCGTTACAGTCTGCTGTTCTGTAAGGACCGCTATCGGTCCACAATACATAGGGTTGCCGTGCACTACTGCTGACCGCTGCCCTATACTGCAGCAGTCCTTCATTGGTATAGGGACTGACGTACAGTCTGCTAATCACTAACACACAACCTGCTTGGTCCACAAAAGTTCTTATAAGGACTGGTAACTTGGTATAGGGTGCTACGGTACATAGGCCTGAGTGCGTTACAGTCTGCTGTTCTGTAAGGACCGCTATCGGTCCACAATACATAGGGTTGCCGTGCACTACTGCTGACCGCTGCCCTATACTGCAGCAGTCCTTCATTGGTATAGGGACTGACGTACAGTCTGCTAATCACTAACACACAACCTGCTTGTTCCACAAAAGTTCTTATAAGGACTGGTAACTTGGTATAGGGTGCTACGGTACATAGGCCTGAGTGCGTTACAGTCTGCTGTTCTGTAAGGACCGCTATCGGTCCACAATACATAGGGTTGCCGTGCACTACTGCTGACCGCTGCCCTATACTGCAGCAGTCCTTCATTGGTATAGGGACTGACGTACAGTCTGCTAATCACTAACACACAACCTGCTTGTTCCACAAAAGTTCTTATAAGGACTGGTAACTTGGTATAGGGTGCTACGGTACATAGGCTTGAGTGCGGTACAGTCTGCTGTTCTGTAAGGACCGCTATCGGTCCACAATAGATAGGGTTGACGTGCACCACTGCTGACCGCTGCCCTATACTGCAGCAGTCCTTCAGCGGTATAGGGACTGACGTACAGTCTGCTAAACACTAATACACAACCTGCTTGGTCCACAAAAGTTCTTATAAGGACTGGTAACTTGGTATAGGGTGCTACGGTACATAGGCTTGAGTGCGGTACAGTCTGCTGTTCTGTAAGGACCGCTATAGGTCCACAATAGATAGGGTTGACGTGCACCACTGCTGACCGCTCACCTATACTGCAGCAGTCCTTCAGCGGTATAGGGACTAAGAGTTTTGTCACAGGGTCATTTAAAAAATGACATGCAGAGGAAGAGGCAGGCCCTTCCGCAGGGGTGGTAGGGGTAGGGCAGGAGCAACAGGCTTGAGCCAAAGTGGGAAGTTGCAGAAGGTGCGTTCAATTACTTTAAAGGATGCACCAGACTTGGTTGAGTGGCTCGCTCAGCCTTACTCTTCTGCACCCTCCTCATCCTCTCGATCTGCACCCTCTTCTTCACTCTCTGCTATGTGCACCCCCAAAGACACTACCACCAACAACACGACCACCACCACCACCACCACATACCTTCCGCTTGAGTCACTGGAATTATTTTCCGATCCATATCAAGAGGACATTTCTGATGCGCAGCCACTCTTGGTATTGGATCAGGAAGAGGAGGTAGCAACAAGCGCTACTCAGCAGTCTGACGCCAGTACCCAGATCAGCCCAAGGAGGAGGTTGGTCCCCGGTGTTGCTGCCTACTCTACTTATAGCGGTGGGGAAGGTGACGTTGATGATGACGTGTCTAGTGATGTCACGTGGGTGCCCACAAGAGAGGAAGAGGAGGGGAGTTCAGAGGGAGATATGGACCAGCAGATAGGGAGGAGAAGCAGCAATGACTTACATTGCACAGCAGGGACAAAGCAGACTGCAAATGTATCAGGAGCGAGTCATCGACCATGTACGGTCACATCTGGCGCTCCCAGGACACCGGCACATGGCTCCGCAGTGTGGGCTTTTTTTAACGTGTCCGCTGCTGACAATAGCGTTGCCATCTGCAATCTTTGCAGTCAACGCGTTAGTCGCGGTAAGCCCAATACTCACCTAGGGACGACCGCCTTAAGAAGGCACATGAGCAGCCATCACCGAGCCCAGTGGGAGCAACGGAACACACAAAGCCACACTGCAGGCTCTCACCGTCCAGCCTCGTCTTCTACTTCTCCTTCTCCTCTCTCCTCACAATTGTCCTCCACTCCACCTTCCATCACGCCAAGCTCACATTTTTCTGCAAAAAGGCAGGCTTCCGTGGGCCTAATGTTTGAGCGTAAAAAAATGATGACGCCGGATAACCCTCTTGCCCAACGGTTGGCGGCTGGCTTGTCAGAACTCATAGCCCGCCAACTACTGCCATATAAACTGGTGGACTCGGAGGCCTTTCGCAAATTTGTGGCCATTGGAACACCACAATGGAAGGTCCCAGGAAGGAAGTATTTCTCAGAGAAGGGCATCCCAGAGCTATATGGCCATGTTCAGCGGCAAGTGAATGTATCTCTGGCACACAGTGTCGGTGCCAAGATACATCTGACCACAGACACGTGGTCTAGCAAACACGGGCAGGGAAGGTATATCAGTTTTACTGCCCACTGGGTGAACCTTCTGACGGCCGTCAAGCATGTAACCCGTGGCACCCGTGTAGATTTGGTTTTACCGCCACGGATTGCATGCAGGCCTGACTCTTCTTCTCCTCCTCCTACTCCATCCTCCTCCCTCTCCTCCTCAGCTGCCTCCTCCTTTTCCGCTGCTAGCGTCTCTTCCACTGCACCGCCCAAGCTCCCCAGAACCTATTCCACATGCCAGGTGAGACGTTGCCATGCCGTGCTGCGTCTGTTGTGCCTGGAAGCAAAGAGCCACACTGGCCCGGCACTCCTTTCAGCTTTGCGTTCACAGGCAGATGAGTGGCTAACACCGCTCAATTTGACAGTTGGTAAAGTGGTGTGTGACAACGGTGCCAATCTGCTTAGCGCATTGAAACAGGGCAAAATCACGCACGTGCCGTGCATGGCACACGTCTTAAACTTGGTCGTGCAGCGATTCCTTGTCAAATACCCTGGGGTCCAGGACATCTTGCGGCAGGCAAGGAAAATCTCGGCCCATTTCAGAAGATCTTACACGGCCATGGCTCGCCTTGCTGACATTCAGCGGCGACACCATCTGCCGGTCAGACGTCTTATTTGCGATTGCCCGACGCGATGGAACTCAACCTTCTATATGCTTGATAGGCTGCTCCAGCAGAAACGTGCAGTTAACGTCTACCTGTATGAACTCTGCGAAAGAAACGGTTCTGGGGAGCTGGGTTTTTTTTCACCGCGCCAGTGGCTGCTCATGCGCGACACATGCAGACTTCTGCGGCCATTTGAGGAGATCACCAAACTGGTCAGTCGCAGCCATGGCGCCATCAGTGACATGGTACCTTATGCCTTCTTTCTGGAGCGTGCATTGCGTCGTGTCATTGATCAGGCTGTGGAGGAGCAGGAGCGGGAAGATGAGGAAGTCGCAATGCTGGATGAATTCCCAGGGGGGGCTACTCTATCTGAGACAAGTCAACAACAGGAGTCTGATGAGGAGTCAGAGGAGGATGGTGCCGGGGCGGATGAGCAGGAGCAAGAAGAGCATGCTTTAAACCTTTCTGGGATCCCTGTTGTGCGAGGATGGGGAGAGGAGAATGAAGAGGACGACATTATCCTGGATGATGAGCAGGAGCCAGGCCACCACACCGCTTCCACTTTAGTGCAAATGGGGGCCTTCATGCTCCAGTGTTTTAATAGGGACCCCCGTATAAAAAGCATGAGGGTCAAGGACCAGTACTGGGTGGCAACGTACTTAGACCCCCGGTACAAACACAAAATGGCGGAAATGTTACCGCCGTCGCAGAGGGCTGTCAGAAGGCAGCACTTCCAGGCCTTGCTTCGAGAAATGCTGCATTCTGCTTTTGCGTGCGCTGGCAGAGGAGCAATTCCCACTCCCAGAGAAGGATTTGCGGGTACCAATCCAACAGCGCCTGCAAGAAGAGGCCGGTTTGAAGATGTGTTGGTGACTTCGGATATGAGGTCATTCTTTCAGCCGACCCATCGACAGGTGTCATCCGGATCCAGCATCAGGGAACGCCTAGACCGTCAGGTGTCCGACTACATTGGGTTAACGGCCGATGTGGACGCTCTGAGGAGTGATGAACCCCTAGACTACTGGGTGGGCAGGCTTGACCTCTGGCCAGAGCTTGCCCAATTTGCAATCGAACTGTTGGCTTGCCCCTCATCCAGTGTCCTGTCCGAAAGGACGTTCAGCGCAGCAGGGGGGATTGTGACCGATAAGCGTACTCGCCTAGCTCACCACAGTGTTAACTACCTCACATTTCTAAAAATGAATGAGGCATGGATCTCGGAGGAATTCAACACATGTGATCAGTAGACCATGTATATGTCTATAAACAATTTTTGGAATCAAGCACACAGACCTTCTTAATTCATTTGGCTCACTTCCCTGACCCAAAAAAGCACACCGTACTATATGCCCCTACCCTCCTCTTTGAAGAGGTTGAGCGGTGTCATATTTCTACTGGGGCTGCTTATTATGAGGGGTTCCCACCATCCCTGTGCTGTGCTGACTTCCTCCTGGGTGTTCTTATTATGAGGGGCTCCCACCATCCCTGTGCTGTGCTGACTTCCTCCTGGGGGTTCTTATTATGAGGGGATCACACCATCCCTGTGCTGTGCTGACTTCCTCCTGGGGCTGCTTACGGTGCTGCTGTCAGCGCTGTATGTCACGGAGCTGCTGTCAGCGCTGTATGTCACGGAGCTGCTGTCAGCGCTGTATGTCACGGAGCTGCTGTCAGCGCTGTATGTCACGGAGCTGCTGTCAGCGCTGTATGTCACGGAGCTGCTGTCAGCGCTGTATGTCACGGAGCTGCTGTCAGCGCTGTATGTCACGGAGCTGCTGTCAGCGCTGTATGTCACGGAGCTGCTGTCAGCGCTGTATGTCACGGAGCTGCTGTCAGCGCTGTATGTCACGGAGCTGCTGTCAGCGCTGTATGTCACGGAGCTGCTGTCAGCGCTGTATGTCACGGTGCTGCTGTCAGCGCTGTATGTCACGGAGCTGCTGTCAGCGCTGTATGTCACGGAGCTGCTGTCAGCGCTGTATGTCACGGAGCTGCTGTCAGCGCTGTATGTCACGGAGCTGCTGTCAGCGCTGTATGTCACGGAGCTGCTGTCAGCGCTGTATGTCACGGTGCTGCTGTCAGCGCTGTATGTCACGGAGCTGCTGTCAGCGCTGTATGTCACGGAGCTGCTGTCAGCGCTGTATGTCACGGAGCTGCTGTCAGCGCTGTATGTCACGGAGCTGCTGTCAGCGCTGTATGTCACGGAGCTGCTGTCAGCGCTGTATGTCACGGTGCTGATGTCAGTGCTCTGTATTACGGTGCTGCTGTCAGTGCTCTGTATCTCCTGCACCCTCTTGTTTGCCTACCCTGGTCCCTGACCTTCCCTCTCCTCCATTGCCTTCATTAGCTCCATAGTCCTGAATTGTCAGAACAATTTCCCAAATAAAAAAAAAATGCTTGTAGTTATCGATCCCAAATTCACCTCATACATGTATTATGCTATTGTCCAGGTGGTGGGACTACGTGCTACCCCCTAATAATTACCCCGTGGCCGCAAATTCGACCTAAAGGTTTGCGAAATTCGCCTCCCATTGAAGTCAATGGAGCCCGCGGCGAACGGTCGTTTTCGCGAACGTTTGTGCCCGTTCGCGTTTCGCGTTCGCGAAACGTCCCGTCGGAAGTTCGTCCATCACTATTTCTGACACATAATGGTACAAATTTTCTTGTTCATTGTATTTATGGTTTTAAATGCACAAGTGTATATAAGGCTCGGTTCACACTGCTGCAACATAGGATCCGACTTGTGAGACCCCAATTCACATGACATGCCAAATTCACTGTTTCTCTATAAGGGCCATCTTAACCGATGCTACACAAGTCGCTGCAACTTTAGAAAAAGTTCCTGTACTACTTTGGTCTGACTTGGGTGTGATTTCACCTCCTGTACAGGCTGCTAAATAGGATCCAAATCAGATCAAGTTGGAAGGAAGTCGCAGGGCAAAGTCGCACGACTTTGCCGTCACAGTAGTGTGAACCGAGCAGAAGGCCTTAAAGCAGAATTCCAGGAAAAGCTGTTTTGGAACTTGTGTTGTTTACAAAGAAGTTACCTCTAGAAGTTACCTGTAGATTATCCTGGATCATCTCTGACTACAAGGCATTCTATGAATGGGCAAGGGGAGAGTAGCAGCAGGATCTCCCCTTGTCCATTATCAGAACACCATCAATTCTGTTCACATGGACAATGGAAGAGGAAAGGGTGGGTAAATGACAGGATCCTTCACTGTATGCTACCTGCAGCTCTAATAGCTCTCATCCCCACAGTGCTGGAAGAACGGCATTGGCTGTAATTGGTAGTATGAATGAAAGCATTTTTTCACCTGAGGCCACGTACACACGGGCGGATTGTATGGCCTACTTAGTCCGTCATACAATCCGATGGACAGTCCGTCATACTTTCGAATGAACGGACTTGACCACACACGGATGCACAAACAGTCCGTCGAAAGCTTGCGCGATGACGTGTACGGCACGTACAATGGGACTAGAAATAGGAAGTCCAATACACAGCAATGCAACCTTTCGCCGTGTAAATCCTTTCTGAGCATGCGCCATTCTTAGTCCGTCGAACTAGCCTACTGACGAGCGGATTGTCCGCTGAAACCAAAGTATGACGGACAGAATTTCCAAAAATCCGAAATACTTAGTACACAAGACTGCACGCTGAAAAAGTCGGCTGAAGCCCACACACGAGCGGACTGTCCGCTGAAATGTGTTTCGACGGACTAAGTAGGCCATACAGTCCGCCCGTTTGTACGCGGCCTTACACAGCAGCAGTCTGGACCCAAGGTGATCTTCATTAGAAGTAACTTCTTTGTACACAGCACGTCGCAATTTATTTTTTTCCAGGAGTCCCCCTCCAAAATGTTACTTCCCCTTTATGTTTTTTCTTCCCCACTCACCTCTAATGCTGGATTGTGGGACATGAGTATACCAGGAGGTTTGGGGGGGCATCATTCTTGCCTAGATGAGTAAGCCAAAAGAGCTGGACTGATGTTTTAGGGGAAAGAAAGTATACTCTTTAAAGGTCACCTTCTTGCAGCAGAATTATTTTGTTATAATGTGGAGAGCATATACAACATACACATTTTGGCAGGCTTACCTTTTGGTGTGCCCTCCTCTAGCAATGCATGGTCCGCATGCATTGCTCTGGAGTCTTTTGTTTTTGGCCATTTGGACACCTACTGATAATGTAACTTCCATGTATCATACAGGTGCAGTTTAATTATACTGCACTGCGTATGTAGTGTACAATTAGTGATTAAAACATTTCTGTTGGTGTACAATTAATAAAAACTCATAGCAGAGAAGGAAAGAGGTGTTCTGGCTGAGTAGCCCCTGCCATAAAACTTTATCTGCTACCAATTCTTTATTAAACTTTAGTTCTGTTTAAGCTTAAAAAAGTGGTTCTGGGTTTAGTACCCCACAGGGTTCTCTCTTCTAGGAAGGAAGATTATAGGGAGAACTTTCTCAATGTTCACTAGGGATGAGCTTCGTGTTCGAGTCGAACGTACGTTCGACTCGAACATTGGCTGTTCGGCCGTTCGGCGAATTCCGAACGTTTGGGCCGTTCGCGTCAAAATTCGAGTGACGCGCGCGCGGACCACAATGCACTGCGGTGGCGCAGTGCATTGCTGCCCCATGATTGGCCAAGCATGCACTGTGACCCCGCATGCTTGGCCAATCGCAGCGCCGGCAGCGAGGAGAGCCATGATTGGCCACAGGCATCCTGCCTGTGGCCAATCATAGCTCAGGCTGTGTAGTGCACGCCCCACACTATGTAAGGCCGCCTTTGAGGCGGCCTCCTGTAGTGTGTTACTTTGCATCTGAAGCAGTGGGTGTTCTGTGTACCTTCAACACAGTACACACCAATCGTTTTTGGCTGATTTCCTATCTTGCTGCTGTGTAGCGGTTGTTGTCTGTGCCCTGACTGCAGTATACACCACTATATTCACCTCACCTATATAGCTAGTGATCTAGCTTTAACCACTTAACAACTGCCCATTGCCGATTAACGGCTTCAGGGGGGTTGTTTAACTCTGAGAGGCCGTTAATTAACGGCCTCCCAGAATTCTGCTCTCGCGTGCCCCGAGGTGTGCGCACTCGAGAGCATCCGTGACCGCCGGGTCGCATCACGGATCACGGTAAACGGACGCTCATAGCGGCCGTTTACCACGTGATTGCTCCGTCAATTGACGGAGTGATCACTTGGAAACAAACCGGCGTCATGTTATGACGCCTGTTCCTCCCTCCCCTCTCTGTACCGATCGGTACAGCGGAGGGGAAAGAGATCGGTGTCAGCAGCGATGTGGGCTGCATCTGCAGTGCCCACATCGCTGCTCACCGAATTTAACCCCTCAATTCCTTGCCAATACTCTGCAATACCAGTGCATACTCTGCAGTACCCTGCCATTACTCTGCAGTACCCCGCCATTACTCTGCAGTGCAGTACCCTGCCATTACTCTGCAGTGCAGTACCCTGCCATTACTCTGCAGTACCCTGCCATTACTCTGCAGTACCCCCCATTACTCTGCAGTAACCCCCATTACTCTGCAGTAACCCCCATTACTCTGCAGTACCCGCCATTACTCTGCAGTACCCCCAATACTCTGCAGTACCCTGCCATTACTCTGCAGTGCAGTACCCTGCCATTACTCTACAGTACCCCCCATTACTCTGCAGTAACCCCATTACTCTGCAGTACCCCCAATACTCTGCAGTACCCTGCCATTACTCTGTAGTACCCCCCAATACTCTGCAGTACCCTGCTATTACTCTGTAGTACCCCGCCAATACCCCGCCAATACTCTGTAATACCCTGCCATAAATTGCCATACCCAGCCATACTCAGAGATACCCAGCCATACTCGGTGATACCCTAAAATACCCAGCCATAGACGCCCCCACCCCTCACCGCCCTCCGGTGCTTCTACCAACTCGCCAGTACGATCAAAGCCAGAATCTTTTTTTTATTTTTTATTTCAGGCTTCCCAGCCTAGAGGTGAGATGTGGGGTCATATTGACCCCCCAGATTTCACTGTAAAGAGGACCTGTCACCCCATATTCCTATTACAAGGGATGTTTACATTTCTTGTAATAGGAATAAAAGTGATCAAAAATATATTTTTGGGGAAAAAAATGTCAAACTAAAATAAATAAAGTAAAATGAACAATAAAAAAATTAAATAAAAATTAAAGCGCCCATGTCCCCATGTGCTCGCATGTGCCACACATGTGAGGTATCGCCGAGAATGTTAGAGCGAGAGCAATAATTCTAGTCCTAGACCTCCTCTGCAACTCAAAACATGTAACCAGTAAAAAATAAAAATAAAGCGTCGCCTATGGGGATTTTTTAAGTAGCGACGTTTGGCGCCATTCCACGGGCATGTGCAATTTTGAAGAGTGACATGTTTGATATCTATTTACTCAGCATAACTTCATCTTTCACTTTATGCAAACATTGGGCTAACAAGTGGTTAATAATAGAGCTTGCAGTCAGAAGTGTTAGGAGATAGTGCGTGCTGTCTGCGTGCTCTGTACCCAGTACATACCGCTATAATATAGGGCAGGCCCCTACTTTCAAACATCCAACTTACAAACATCTCCTACTTGCAAACGCAAGGAGACAGCAGCAAGTGAGATGAAAAAAGATGGACGACAAAACAAATTATACAGGGGTGATAACCCTTCCCTATGTTTTCCAAAAAGCTTAAAGATAGTTTTTTTGACTGGAGCTACACTTTAAAAATGTACCGGTTGAAAATGACAAACAGATTCAACTTAACACAACAAACCTACACAGTCCCTGTCTTGTTTGCACCGCCTGTATACTGCTGTTCTGAGTATATAGGGCCTGGGGGCCACACGCATTTCCTTTTTTTAATATGGGTACGGGGTTCCCCTTAATATGCGTACAAGACCCAAATAGGCTGGTAATGGGCAGGGAGGGCTACCCATGCCATGTTTCTCAATGATTTTCAACCATATTGCAGGAACCAAATATAACATTAAAACCGCAAGCAGTTTTAAATGGTGTTATTTCCGTTTAATGTCATTTTGTGCAGGGACTGTTCTAAACACGGGAAACACGTGGCACTTCACAGGCATACTACAGACACCCCCCAGGCACCATATTTAAAGGAATATTTCACTTTTTTTTCACTTTAATCGTCATTAAAATCAGTGCTCCCGCCAAAACGGCAGTTTTTAAAACTTTTTTTTGCAGTGACCCATGTCCCCTGAGGCAGGAGGCAGGTCCCCAAACCCTTTTTAGAACAGTATCTTGCATATTAGCCGTTAAAATTAGCACTTTCCATTTCGAACGTTCGAGTCCCATAGACTTCAATGGGGTTCTAACGTTCGTACCGAACGCGGGGGTCGTTCGCAAGTTCTGGTGCGAACCGAACCGGGGGGTGTTCGGCTCATCCCTAATGTTCACTACAGAGATGAGAGTTTTGGCTAAAATCTGAGCTGCTTGAGCTCCTTGTATTACCAGCTTATGGTCCTATAAGGAATCCACTAGAGGGCGCATGAGCAGTGAGTGTACTGCTAAACTTGTTTTTAACCACTTCAGCCCTGGAAGAATTGGCTGCTCAATCACCAGGCCATTTTTTGCGATACAGCACTGCGTCTCTTTAACTGATAATTGCGCGGTCATGCGACGCTGTACCCAAACAAAATTGACAAATAGAGATTTTTTTTGGTGCTATTTGATCATCTCTGTGGTTTTGAATTTTTGCGCTATTAAACTAAAAAAGAGCAAATTTTTTCCTCAGTTTAGGCCGATATGTATTCTTCTACATATTTTTGGTAGTAAAAATCGCAAAAAGCGTATATTGATTGGTTTGCGCAAAAGTTATAGCGTCTACAAAATAGGGGATAGATTTATGGAATTTTTATTATTCTTATTATTTACTAGTAATCTGCTGCGATCTGCGATTTTTACTGGGACTGCGACATTATGGCAGACATATCGGACGCTTTTGACACATTTTTGGGACCATTGCCATTTATACAGCGATGAGTGCTATAAAAATGCACTGATTATTGTGTAAATGTCACTGGCAGGGAAGAGGTTATCACTAGGGGGTAATCAAGAGGTTAACTGTATTCCCTATGTGTGTGTTCTAACTGTGGGGGATGGGGCTGACTATAGGAGATGAGAGATTGTGGTTCCCAGTTCGTAAGAACTCACAATCTCTCTCTCTTCTCCTCACAGAACTGGGATCGCTGGTCACGAGCATCAGCACCCCGCTGTGCAGTACGCGCAACCTGCTATCCCACTTAAAGGGACTGACGTACAGCTATGACGGTTTACGGGATCGTGTCGACCTGACGATGTATAATGGCAGCGGCTGGTCTGAAAGTGGTTAAACAGATATGAGTAATATATCACAACATTTGAAATTGACAATGAGGCACAACCTGAAAGGCAAAAAGATGCAGCATGAAAAGTGGGTGTGGCTGTATATTGGGCATGGCTTAAAGGAACATAGTTACATATAGTCTAAGCCTACACGGTGCACACATGTGCTGCAGCCTTTGTACCCACATAATAGTCCTTAAAGTGGAACAGTACTCGCCTCAGCTCCAGCAATGCAGTGACCCTGAGCTCCCCGTCCGACTGCTGACATCTTAGGGTAGCCGACTTCTGGGTCTCAATCGTCAGCCATTGTCATTGGCTGGGCGGGGATGATGTCGCTCCTGTGCATGTGGGAGATTTTAGTAACATTCTGTATTGACAAATTTGTACAGTGAGCTGCATGTGTGCACGGCTCACTGTACAAGGGTGGAAAGGCAGGTAAATAACTCTAATGCAGAAGAGACAAAGCATGTCTCTTCTGCATTAAAAATCTTGCCTGTTCACCAATTGTATTTCCTTAGGCTAAAGTTCCCCTTTAAAGCCTACCTTCATCGTTAGCAACATGTTAGACCCCCATACCAGCTCTCTGCTTGGTTTTAGATCGCTTGGTTGTCGGTGTTTAGAGCCGACGGAGGAGAAAGATGCAGCATCGGACTGAAAATAAAACAGTATATGGAAAAAGAACTAACACTTTGTCTAAGTCTACCTTTAAGTACACCTTCATTAAAATAGTTGGAAACTAGTTAGCAACCAGCAACTGTTGAGCACTTTGTTTTGTATAATACGATACACAATACAAAGCAGCCAGTAGTGTGCATCATAGTGCCCCTTATATTGCTGGTCAACACGAGGAAAAGATGGCAGGTGTCTGGTCGATAGGAGAAAAATAAATGGCCGGCATTGATGGCTAGGGAGAGGAAAATTGTCTGCCATCAGTGGTCAGGGAGAGAAAAAATACCTGGTACAAGTGGTTAGCTGGAGAAAACAGTCCAGTGAAAGGAAAAAAAAATGATGTGTATTCATTGGGAGGGCACTGGTCCTCTGTGGAGGGAGAGGGGGGGCACTGGCGCTCAGTGGAGGGAAAGGAGGATGCTGGCACTCTGCTAAGGGAGAGGGGGCTTGATGCTCTGCAAAGGGGAGCACTGGTGCTCTGCAGAGGTAAAGGAGAGCATTAATGCCCTGCACTAGAGAGAGAGGGGGGCACTGAGGTTTTGGGGAGGTGGAGGAGGGCATTGATGCCCTGCACGAGGGAGAGGTGGGCACTGGCACTCTGAGGAGGAAAGGGGAGCACTGGCACTCTGCGGAGGGCATGGGGGAGCACTCATGTTCTGCAGAGGGAGAGGGGGCACTGGTGCTCTGTGGAAGGAGAGGAGGGCACTGGTGCTCTGTAGAGGGAGTGGGGGAGCACTGATGTTCTGCAGAGGGAGATAGGAGCACTTGCACTCTGTGGAGGGAAAGGAGGGCACTGGTGCTCTGCGGACTGATACTCTACAGAGGGAGTGTTGGGCACTAAGAGGGGCTGGATGCTGAAACATGTAAGTAGGGCTGATTTTAGGGGTGCTAGGTCTTCTTTAAAGGTAGACTTAGGCAGGAAGTCCACTGTAGGTAATAGACTAGAGATGGAATTTTTACAAATGACTGTACTAAAAGAGCAGGGGATTCCATGAGAAGAACAGCCTGTGTATGTGAGAAAAACACAACTGTAGCAGTCACCTCTTCCATGGCTTCCTAGCAGCAGTGGCATGCACTTCACACTGATGGCTAGCAGAGGGGCTGAGAAGTAGCAGAGTTTCCAGTCCAGGTTCTGCACAGAGAAGCCATCCACACACACAATGTTCTGGATCAGGAGCAGAGCCTAGGGAGAGGAGTGGGAGGTGGGGAGAGGATACAGCACACATCTCCTCACTGCAACTACTGATTCAGTTTGGGGTTTACCGTACCTGTCATAAGAGGTCAACCATAGAGGAAGATGACAGCTGCAAAATTTTGTTGGTTGGACACAGCTTTGATCTGCGTGATGCCAGTTTCTGGTACAGTACCACAAGTTCCAGGATGATTGTGAGGTATGTGATTACCTTCTTATTCTCATTATTCTCTAACTAAATTTCATATTAAGCTCATATGCCTGTAAGTGCTGAAATCTTGGTAGATATTAAAAACACAAATTTATTATTTTATTAAAACAAAAATGATTTGTACAAGGGTTCTTCAAAAAGTTTCCACACTTTTTTTTAAACTTTTTATTAAGAATTTAAAAAATAAATGACAGCTCTTATACTAAACTGCAAGGTCAGCAGGCTTGCTAGACAGACTAGTCACATGACTCTCTCAGACCAGACACGACCAATTACTACTCCTCCCGCCCTCACCGTTTCCAACAAAAATATAAAAGTGCAAAAACATTTTGAAGACCCCTTGTATATTAAATGCAACTAGTATAAAAACCTTAATTTACTTGAATTCAGTCTCTTATAATCTTACGTATGTACAGCAGCACTCCTAATGCAAATGAGTTAAGTTTGAAAGAAGATACAATATGTACCTGGACATTTACATTTGTGTAGACACATGTTTATAACAATCAGAAAACATTTAGGAGTAAACACCCAGATAGCAAGCAATTGCACTGCAAGTTTGAAAATGACTTGGTAAGCTACTGATAGACTTGCCCGGCTTCACAAGTTTGTTGAACAAATGCAGCAAGTTTACATTGCATGACTCCAGATCAACTTTCTTTGCAAACATTCTGCAAATCTGATGCAAGTTCTTTTTCAGTTTTGTTGTGCAATAGTCCTCCCACCACAGGGGTCACTGTGGCTGAATTTGGGAAAGTGTCAACTAGAACTTGTGCTTCACATTGTACGCTGCCAGTGAAAATGTGCAGCAAGTTAACAAGACTTATGCCACATACACAGGGTCGGACATTCCAACAAAAAAATCCATCAGATTTTTTCCAACGGATGTTGGCTCAGACTTGTCTTGCATACACACGGTCGCACAAAGTTGTCGGAAAATCCTATCGTTCTGAACGCAGTGATGTAGAAAGCGTACGACGGGACTATAAATGGTCCAGTAGCCAATAGCTTTCGTCTGGTAATTTATTCCGAGCATGCGTGGCACTTTGTCCGTCGGAATTGTCTACATACGATCGGAATTTAATCGGATTTTGTTGTTGGAAAATTTTAGATCCTGCTCTCAAACTTTGTGTGTCGGAAATTCCGACGGAAAAAGTCAGATGGAGCCCACACACGATCGGATTTTCCAACAACACGATCCGATAGCACATTTTCCGTCGGAAAGTCCGACCGTGTGTTCAATACTGCCACAAATTTGTGGCAAGTTATCCTTGCTATCTGGGCACAATATAGTCTCATATTTGGCACCATAACATACCCACAATGCCAACACTGCTTTCTGTATTACAAATGCTGCTCCAGGTAGTTGTTCTCCGGGTTCATGATTTATATATTACTGGAAAAATCCTTTCCTCACCAGTATGCAATAAAGTATTTACAGAATCCCTACTGGGTCTTCCAGGATTCCATGAGGAATCCCTGCCAGGTCTTTTAGGATTCCACGCAAGAGCCATGATGGGCCTTCCAGGATTCATTTAGGATCCTTGCTAGGTCATCCAGGTTTAGTGCTACCCCTGTAGAAGCCGTTGATTAGGATGTGTCCTCTGTTCTGTGCCTCATCCTTCTCAAGAACCTCAGAGATTCTAACACAGCGGTTTAAGTATACAAACTTGCAATATCACAGGAAATCACTGAAAGTAATACTTAGTACCCACTAGTAGTGGACATAACAACAATCCCAGTTAACCTGCATGCAATACAGGCACAGTATAATTTTGTAGTTCAGACGCAGGAAAGGTTTGGCATAATGTGTTATAGGGTTGCTATAGGTACAGTCTAGGTTTGGATTAAGTGCGAACCCATGGTATGTATGTGAGACACTCTGGCTGCTAGGAAGTGTAGTCCTGTGCGTGCTTCTATGTGTGCTGGCTGGGAGGAGCCCATGCTCCAGACAATGACAGATAAGAGCAGAAGATCCCGGGAGCCAAACATCAGAACAAGACCTGCTGTATGTAGACAAGTGGCAGCCTCATCCTGGAAGATCTTCTTCTCTTCTTTGGAATAAGTGTGGCATAGAGTGCATTATAGGTGTGGTATGAAATGGGTATGCTTGGTGTCCTACTCTGTGGCTCAGTCCATACTAGCAGTGTGAAGCAGTATCAGCAATGGGAAAATGGCCCTCTCACCAATCCCTGGATGCTGTGATGAGCTCTCTCTATAGAAGTGGGACCCCCCTCAGTCCCTCCATGGAATACCTTCATGATCACGGGTGGTAAGTATGGGGTGGGGAGCTGCTCCATTCTCCTTATGGCAACAGTGCAGATGTGATTTCTGTGGTCTGTGCTGTATTGCCCTGGGTGTCATAGCCCCAGGTCTCAGTCTCTGGATCTGGTCACTTGCCCTATGGATAATCAGTGTGCACCAGGGCCCATTCTGTGATTAATGTCTCAGACTATAATTCCCATGATCCTCAACATTCTACATAGACAGCCATAGACTTTCCTGGCTATAGGAAAAGTTAAACCAGTGTTAGGCGCCTAATGTGAAAAACTATAAGAGAAAAAAAACGACAGATTCGGAAAAGCCATCCCATCCCATACATGCTGTATGTATTGGTGGCCGTTTACAGACATCAATACATGGGAGTGTAACTATTACCTTTTTATATTACCAACCAACTTTAATAAATATTGCCCTATGAAACTTCATATTATATCTCCCAAATGGTCTTCTTATATATGATTAAGACAAATAAATCTGAGAAACATACTGGAGCCTATTTCCAGGGGGATCTCAGCCTCTGAAGCCAAAAAAGCACCTTTTGACCTACCTGTAAAAAAGGGTTCAAACACCTTTGATTGTGGTTCACCTTTCTTTCTCCCTGCTAGTTCCCATGTGCAGTGCTTCAGACAAGCAGGGAGGTGAGAAAACATTAAACATTTTAGCCCCAACAACTTCAAGTATTAAATCTTCACACTTTGAAAGTTTTAAAGGGACGCGCATCCCTCGAAATTACCCAGCGAGAACGCAGTCTCTCTTTAGTAGCATTGTAAATAAATTAGACCGCTGTCCGATTTTTAAATTAAATAAAATAAAAACCCTTCATTACTTTTAATTGCCCGCCTCATGGGACCGGGTAAGTATAGTTAATTTTTAGCTTTTATTTTATTCTGCCATTTTATACACTGTACAGAAAACTGACTCTGAAAAAAAAACTGACATATCACATAAAACATCTGATGTGTCTCATCACAATATATTCATTATCTGCATACGTTAAATGCCTATGATGTTGATTGCTAGTCTTCTTTATGTATAAATTAAAGATCTGTTATTTTTGTTGTGGAAAATAAAGCTTTTTTACTTACCACTTGACCTCCGAAAGATTTACCCCCCTTCGTGATCAGGCCATTTTTTGCTATACGGCACTGCAATTGCACGGTCATGAAACATTGTACATAAATTAAATTTATGTCCCTTTTTCCCACAAATAGAGCTTTCCTTTGGTGGCATTTGATCACCACTAGGTTTTTACATTTTTACGCTATAAACAAAAAAAGTCTCAACAATTTTGAAAAAAAACAATATTTTTTACTTTGTTATAATACATGTCCAATAAAAAAAAAAAAGTAAAATAATTTTTTCATAAATTTAGGCCAATATGTACTCTGCTACATATTTTTGGTAAAAAAAAAAAAAATCCCTATAAGCTTATATTGATTGATTTCTGCAAAAGTATTAAAGTTTATAAAATATGGTGTGTGTATATATATATACTGGAATTTTTATTTATTTGTTTTTTTAAACAGGTAATGGCAGTGATCAGCAACTTAAAGGGAGACTGCAATATTGCGGCGGTCAATCTGACACTAACTACACTTTTGACACTTTCGGGGAACCAGTGACACTGATACAGTGATCAGTGCTAAAAATATATGCTGTTACTGTACCAGTGGAACTGGCTGGAAGGGGTTAAACATCTAGGGTGATCAAAGGGTTAAATGTGTGCCTAACCAGTGTTTGTGTTTACTATATAGTGCTTTTACTAAGGGATGTGCTGGATCTTATTCCCTGCTTTGCAGGGAAACAAAATCCAGCACATCCCCACTGACAAGACAGAGCTCTGCCTTGTTTTTATAGGTAGAGCTCTGTTCTGTCATTCTCCTCGCGGATCAATGGGTACCGGTGGACATTCATTTACCGGCACCCATTGATTGGCTTCTGCTGTGACTAGACACAGCAGAAGTGGGGCACGCCCCCTAACCCGGAAGTGCCAGATCACATACTACGTACATGATTCAGCGCAGAAGAACCACTCTGCCAACGTATAACTATGTTATGTGGTTGGCAAGTGGTTTAAAAAACTGGCTCCTAACTTTTTGCTGGCTCCTAGAGTCCAAGCTAATTTGTCAAGCCTGCCATAGGGCAACAAGTGAGAAAAAGTTTCCCCAACAAGGACCCAGATAGCAATAAAAACTGACAGTGTTTCTAAGTGTTCTCTACTCTGTCACAAACGCAATGTCTGGAATAACACATCAATTGTGAATTTGTTTAAACTTCCTTGACATCTTGAGAACTTGCGAACTCATGAATCACCTGAGCTCATGTGCATGGAGCTCCATTTGGTGCACCTCAACTTGAGCTGCTCTGAGGTTGCCCACTGAACATTATAGGTAGCCTGTGTGATGTGTGTACATGAATATATAGATATAAGTAAGACATCTAGGTTCCTGCATTCGTGTGTAGCACTTTCTTCACCTGGGTAATGCAAGATGACCCTAAAAGCAGCGAGGCAAGCTACCATTTAACATTTACGGGTGGTTCCTTGTGGGAAAAACAAACAGTTGGGTGTAAATCACTTAATGCCACGTACACATAATCGGAATTCCGGCCAGAAAAAGACAGATGAGAGCTTTTCATGCGACCGTGAGTATGCTCCATCGGAATTTAGCTGTCCGAATTTCCGCCAGCCAAAAACTGATATGATATTCTCAATTTTCCCGACGGAAAAACGTTCTATCGGTAATTCCGATCACGTGTATGCAATTCCGACACGCCAAAAATCACGCTTGCTCAGATTCAACTACGAGACAGAAGCTATTGGCTACTGGCTATTGAACTTCCTTCTTCTAGTCACGTCGTACGTGTTGTACGTCACCGCGTTATAAATTATCGTAATTTGACTGTATGTAGGCAAGACAGCTTGAGCCAAATTCCGCTTTTTCCAACGAGAATTCCGATTGTATTAGTCTTTATTATGTTCTGAAGTTGTTGCAGACCTCTTTCCACTGCAGTTTTAGAATACTCTCTGTTGTTGTATTTAAAACAAACCTTTCCCTTTCCCAAGCATGTAATCATAGTTTCACCTTAATAATCTGCTCCATCAGTGAATTTCAAGACCCCAAAATTAGAAAACTAAGCACACTAAACTGCACTGTTACTTGTATCTCACAAAATTGAGCACACCCCTCACATTTTTGTAAATATTTTATTACACCGAGCAAAATTATAAACACAACACTTTTGTGTTTGCCCCTATTTATCATGAGTTTAGCGCAAAGAGCTACAACTTTTTCTATGTACACAAAAGGCAGATTTCTCTCAAATATGGTTAACAAATCTGTCTAAATCTGTGTTAGTGAGCACTTCTCCTTTGCAGAGATAATCCATTCACCTCACAGGTGTGGCATATCAAGATGCTGATTAGACAGCATGCATATTGCACAGTTGTGCCTTAGGCTGGTCACAATAAAAGGCCACTCTAAAATGTGGAGTTTTATCACACAGCACAATGCCACAGATGTCGCAAGTTTTGAGGGAGCATGCAATTGGCATGCTGACTGCAGGAATGTCCACCAGAGCTGTTGCCCTTGAATTGCATGTTAATTTCTCTACCATAAGCCATCTCCAAAGGCATTTCAGAGAATTTGGCAGTACATCTAACCGGCCTCACAACCACAGACCATGTGTAACCACACCAGCCCAGGACCTCCACATCCAGCATCTTCACCTCCAAGATCGTCTGAGACCAGTAACCCGGACAGCTGATGCAACAAATCAGTTTGCATAACCAAAGATTTCTGCACAAACTGTCAGAAACCGTCTCAGGGAAGCTCATCTGCATGCTCGTCGTCCTCATCAAATGCTCACATTTGATGGCGTCTGGCCCTTTGGAGAGGTGTTTTCTTCACAGATAAATCCTGGTTTTCACTATACAGGGCAGATGGCAGACAGCGTGTATGGCGTTGTGTGGGTGAGCGGTTTGATGATGTCAATGTTGTGGATTGAGTGGCCCATGGTGGCCGTGGGGTTATGGTATGGGCAGGCGTATGCTATGGAGAACGAACAGAGGTGCATTTTATTGATGGCATTTTGAATGCTCAGAGATACCATAGATAACATGATGAGATCCTGAGGCCCATTGTTGTGCCATTCATCCACGACCATCACATAATGTGGCAGCATGATAATGCATGATCCCGTGTTGCAAGGATCTGTACACAATTCCTGGAAACTTAAAACATCCCGTTTCTTGCATGGCCAGCATACTCCCCAGACATCTCACCCATTGAGCATGTTTGGGATGCTCTGGATCGGCGTATACGACAGCATGTTCCAGTTCCTGCCAATATCCAGCAACTTTGCACAGCCATTGAAGAGGAATGGACCAACATTCCACAGGCCACAATCAGCAACCTGATCAAATCTATGTGAAGGAGATGTGCTGCACTGCGTGAGGCAAATGGTGGTCACACCAGATACTGACTGGTTTTCGGACCCCCCTGACCCCTACAACAGGCCTACAACACTGAAGAAATTACACTTTGCTACAATGTAAAGTAGTGAGTGTACAGCTTGTATAACAGTGTAAATTTGCTGTCCCCTCAAAATAACTCAACACACAGCCATTAATGTCTAAACCACTGGCAACAAAAGTGAGTACACCCCTAAGTGAAAATGTCCAAATTGGGCCCAATTAGCCATTTTCCCTCTCCGGTGTCATGTGACTCATTAGTGTTACACTCAGGTGTGAATGGGGAGCAGGTGTGTTATCACTCTCACTCTCTCATACTACTCTGAGGATCTGAAAAAATTAATTGTTGCTCTACATAAAGATGGCCTAGGCTATAAGAAGATTGCCAAGACCCTTAAACTGAGCAGCAGCATGGTGGCCAAGACCATGCAACGGTTTAACAGGACACTCAGATCAGGCCTCGCCATGGTCGACCAAAGAAGTTGAGTGCACATGCTCAACGTCATATCCAGAGGTTGTCTTTGGGAAATAGACGTATGAGTGCTGCCAGCATTGCTGCAGAGGTTGACGGGGTGAGGGGGTCAGTCTGTCAGTGCTCAGACCATACACTGCACACTGCATCAAATTGGTCTGCATGGCTGTCGTCCCAGAAGGAAGCCTCTTCTAAAGATGATGCACAAGAAAGCCTGCAAACAGTTTGCTGAAAACAAGCAGACTAAGGACATGGATTACTGGAACCATGTCCTGTGGTCTGGTGAAACCAAGATAAATGTATTTCTGGGGCTGCATGAGTGCTGCCAGAACTGGGAAGCTACAGTTCATTGAGGGAACCATGAATGCCAACATGTACTGTGACATACATTACTTTAGTCTCTAACTATTCTCTCTGAATGTTGGTGTACAGACATCAGTAATATAACTGTCACAGGAAAAACAAAGGTGTCTTTCATGTGGAGGCTGTAATTAGTCTGGCGTCACCTTCTGTGTGATGTGCAAGAGGCAAAAGTGCCCAAAAGAGTAATAACTGGTCTCTGTCAACACAATAAAGCTGAATTTTTGTACATTCATCATACACCAGTGAGTTGCTCATATGCTGAGTAGTTAAAAAAAAGTAAAAAATAAATAAAATAGGGATGCCAGATAAGTTAATATTTGGCCTCTATAATAATATAATTGCAACAGTATATTAGTAAATATATCCATACTTTTCAGGAAAAAATTAATTCTTAACACTCTGTCCTGTGTCTCTGCTATTTGTGTTCACAGTTAAACCTTTGATGTGCGGCATTTAGCAGTGTCTGGATATTAAAGGATTGACATTATCTGAGAACGCTTCAAATGTTTGCGTTTGCTAATGACCAATTTCTGTCTATCTCAAACAATGTTATTACACTAACATAATTGACTATTTTGACTAGATGTGGTTACTCTTTCTGGGTAGTGAGCTCAAGCAAATTAGAAACCTTGCCTACAAATATTTTAGATTCAGACAAATCTCATCTTTGTAATCAATATAGAAAAAAATCAAAACTCCAATAAAGCTTATGGAGGGCAAATCGTGAAAAGAAATTCTAGCAGTTTTCAAGGCTAATAAGTAAGGGATTGTCAAAGAACATGGGGAGTTGGGCATTGCCTTTGGGGACATGTACTAATGCAAAAAAAATATTTTTTTAAATTATCTTCAATGTTTTTATGTGACTTTGAGTGTGGCATGACAAAATCACTACAATGGCACATTTTGAGTTTGCGAAAAGGCATGTTGTAGACTCCCAAAATGTATGGAGGAAGGTGCTCTGGTCTAATGAGACTAAAATTTTACTTTTTAGCCATCAAAGAAAATGCTATGTCTGCCACAAGCCCAACAAATCACATCACCAGCAGGACAATGACCCCAAACACACTGCTAAAGCAACACTTGAGTGGTTTAAGGGGAAACTTGTAAATGTGTTGGAATGGCCTGGTCAAAGCCCAGACCTCAATCCAATAGAAAATCTGTGGTCAGACTTAAAGATTGCTGTTCTCAAGCACAAACCATCCAACTTGAAGGACCTGGAGCAGTTTTTCAAGGAGGAATGGGAAAACATCCCACTGGTAAGATGTGGCAAGCTCATAGAGACTTATACAAGACTTGGAGCTGTGATAGCCGCAGAAGGTGGCTCTACAAAGTATTGACTTTAGGGTGTGACTGTTATGCACATTGACTTTTTCTGTTATTTTGTCCTATTTGTTGTTTGCTTCATAATAAAAAAGTTGTGGACATGTTGTGTAAATTAAATGATGCAAATCCTCAAACAATCCATGTTAATTCCAGGTTGTGAGGCAACAAAACACAAAAAATGCCAAGGGGGGTGAATACTTTTGCAAGGCACTGTACATTATGGTTGGTTTGTTCATTTTGCATGTTTCATTACATATTAGCACAGCGATGGCAGGATTCTGAGCAACATATAAGTAGCATTAAAGTCCCATACCCACTATCAGATTTTCTGATGTTTTTTTTCCTTCAGATTTACCAAAACCATGTAATACAAGGGCCTGCCTGATTGCAAACATATTGAAACTCCTAAGGTTTGACCTCATATTATATGGTTTTGGTAAATCTGAAGGAAAAAATAAGCAGAAAATCTGATAGTTTGCATGGGGCTTAACAGTGATTTGTTTAAAAGGGGAATTGAACAGAGCTTCATGCCGTTGGGGTTTGAGTGCCCTTCTCATTTATTTTCAGTGCAAAGTGTTGCTTCTTGATTGAATTGCCCATTTAGTGCAAAATACAGTTCCTTCAATGAAATGATCATTATATTGAACAGTCACTTCATTATGTAAGTCTTCCCCAAATATATAATTAATTATACTGTAGGTAGAACTGAACCCCACTTGCTTTTTTATATTTTTCAGGAATTCCTGTGAAATACTCTCCTTGGCAATGTTTTTGGCCATTACCTCTTGCCTCTATAAAGTCTTTCTCTGGCATGAAATTGCTGTTGTGTTGCTGTATTCTCCAAAAGGTAAATTCAAGCAAAATTCCTACAGCATGAGTGAGACTATTTATTTAAATGTCTTTGGCAGGCAGGTGGAGCTAGCCAATCAGATTGAGTGCTGTTGTCAGTGACCTCCCACTGAATCAAGCACCTGTATTATATAACAAAAATGGATCCTTTAAATAAATCCTAATACAGGGTAGACATGATGGCACCAACGTTATGGCTAATCAATCTCTTTTGCATTTTATGTTAATATAATTCCTAGAGACAAGTAAACATCTGCTTGTCTTGTTTATAAGTAATTACGCTGTTTCTGGCATTACACGGTATCTGAATCCCATGCTGTGTGAGTTCATTTATATATCATGACAAACCTACTTTTCAGCTGTGCACTGCACATGAGATCACCACTTACAGTACAAAGTACATTCGGAGAAGGAACAAGCCTCCTCTTTATTCCCATCAGCATTTACCGCTAACTATAATTGTCCATTGTCTGACTCGTCGTGGTATTATCATTTTAAAGTGAACCTGTCACTAAAAATTAGCCACCTTTGCATTTAGCGGCAAATAATTGCGCTGACCAACATTTAGTGCATTTCATTTGTATGCAGATAACAGGTTGCAACGTGATTCAGCAGGTGTTGCCTGAAACAGGCAGATTAAAATGAATGCAATTAAAATGTTATCTTTATTGTTTCTAAATTAGTGCATAAGATTAAACCATTATAGAGCTAATCAGATGATGGTGGTTCCCCTGAATAAGGGGGAAAACAAAAGATTTACACCTTTCCAGTGTGGTGTGTCACAGTGTTTAGTGCCAATGTTTCTCAATCCTTTTCCAATCAAGACTAAAAAAGCATTTTTAGTCTTGAGGCACCCTAGTTAAGGCTTGGTTCACATTACCGTGTGTCTGGGAAAATGCGCAAAATTGCGTGTGCTGCTCTTTAGTAGTGATGGCCGAACGGTTCGCCCGGCGGTCGTTTCGCGGCGAATTTCCGACATTCGCGGTCCGCACGTTCGAACGCCTTTTTCCGTCGTTCGCCGCGGCGGACTTACGTGTTTAATGTATACAAGAACTTTAACCTTTGGTGACACGTTTATCATGTGATACAGGACAGCCAATTGAGACATGACAGCACATGGACACTTGTACATTCCCCCTAACCTATAAATACACCCGATCCGGTGGCCATTTTACATTCTTTCTTCTGTTAAGATAGGGACAGGTTCCTGTGTGGAGTAGGGAGAGATAAACCACTAGCTATTTGGTACACAAAAGTTCTTTTCAGGACTGGTATAGGTGTTAGGTGTTGATAGGTTTGCTGTGCTGCTGATTCTTGCAGCAGCCTGAGTGTCTTTTGTTAGTTTAGAGAAAGGGAAAGGACGGTGTATGCTACAGGGACAGCCAGATTAGTCTTTCATCATCATCATCATCATCATCATCATTAGCTGTTACTATCAAGGTCCACAAAAGAGCTGTTCCAGTAACCACTAATCGTTCTCTTTTTTTGCCAATTTGTATAGGGACAGGAAGGAAGCAGTGTTGTCAGGCAGTGAGGGTAATTTTAAAGACTTGCTGTTATTATTAGTTCCACAAAGGTTCTTTTCAGGACTGGTATCAGTGGTACAGTAATAGGCTTGTACATGTATAATATTCTTTCTTCCAAATATAGAAAGGATATTATACTTGACTGCTGCCCTTCTGCTGCAGTCTGCTAAACATTCACAACTCACTTGTTCCACAAAAGTTCTTATAAGGACTGGTAACTTGGTATAGGGTGCTACGGTACATAGGCTTGAGTGCGGTACAGTCTGCTGTTCTGTAAGGACCGCTATCGGTCCACAATAGATAGGGTTGACGTGCACCACTGCTGACCGCTGCCCTATACTGCAGCAGTCCTTCAGCGGTATAGGGACTGACGTACAGTCTGCTAATCACTAACACACAACCTGCTTGTTCCACAAAAGTTCTTATAAGGACTGGTAACTTGGTATAGGGTGCTACGGTACATAGGCTTGAGTGCGGTACAGTCTGCTGTTCTGTAAGGACCGCTATCGGTCCACAATAGATAGGGTTGACGTGCACCACTGCTGACCGCTGCCCTATACTGCAGCAGTCCTTCAGCGGTATAGGGACTGACGTACAGTCTGCTAAACACTAATACACAACCTGCTTGGTCCACAAAAGTTCTTATAAGGACTGGTAACTTGGTATAGGGTGCTACGGTACATAGGCTTGAGTGCGGTACAGTCTGCTGTTCTGTAAGGACCGCTATCGGTCCACAATAGATAGGGTTGACGTGCACCACTGCTGACCGCTGCCCTATACTGCAGCAGTCCTTCAGCGGTATAGGGACTGACGTACAGTCTGCTAAACACTAATACACAACCTGCTTGGTCCACAAAAGTTCTTATAAGGACTGGTAACTTGGTATAGGGTGCTACGGTACATAGGCTTGAGTGCGGTACAGTCTGCTGTTCTGTAAGGACCGCTATCGGTCCACAATAGATAGGGTTGACGTGCACCACTGCTGACCGCTGCCCTATACTGCAGCAGTCCTTCAGCGGTATAGGGACTGACGTACAGTCTGCTAAACACTAATACACAACCTGCTTGGTCCACAAAAGTTCTTATAAGGACTGGTAACTTGGTATAGGGTGCTACGGTACATAGGCTTGAGTGCGGTACAGTCTGCTGTTCTGTAAGGACCGCTATCGGTCCACAATAGATAGGGTTGACGTGCACCACTGCTGACCGCTCACCTATACTGCAGCAGTCCTTCAGCGGTATAGGGACTGACGTACAGTCTGCTAAACACTAACACACAACCTGCTTGTTCCACAAAAGTTCTTATAAGGACTGGTAACTTGGTATAGGGTGCTACGGTACATAGGCTTGAGTGCGGTACAGTCTGCTGTTCTGTAAGGACCGCTATCGGTCCACAATAGATAGGGTTGACGTGCACCACTGCTGACCGCTGCCCTATACTGCAGCAGTCCTTCAGCGGTATAGGGACTGACGTACAGTCTGCTAAACACTAATACACAACCTGCTTGGTCCACAAAAGTTCTTATAAGGACTGGTAACTTGGTATAGGGTGCTACGGTACATAGGCTTGAGTGCGGTACAGTCTGCTGTTCTGTAAGGACCGCTATCGGTCCACAATAGATAGGGTTGACGTGCACCACTGCTGACCGCTCACCTATACTGCAGCAGTCCTTCAGCGGTATAGGGACTGACGTACAGTCTGCTAATCACTAACACACAACCTGCTTGTTCCACAAAAGTTCTTATAAGGACTGGTAACTTGGTATAGGGTGCTACGGTACATAGGCTTGAGTGCGGTACAGTCTGCTGTTCTGTAAGGACCGCTATCGGTCCACAATAGATAGGGTTGACGTGCACCACTGCTGACCGCTGCCCTATACTGCAGCAGTCCTTCAGCGGTATAGGGACTGACGTACAGTCTGCTAATCACTAACACACAACCTGCTTGTTCCACAAAAGTTCTTATAAGGACTGGTAACTTGGTATAGGGTGCTACGGTACATAGGCTTGAGTGCGGTACAGTCTGCTGTTCTGTAAGGACCGCTATCGGTCCACAATAGATAGGGTTGACGTGCACCACTGCTGACCGCTGCCCTATACTGCAGCAGTCCTTCAGCGGTATAGGGACTGACGTACAGTCTGCTAAACACTAATACACAACCTGCTTGGTCCACAAAAGTTCTTATAAGGACTGGTAACTTGGTATAGGGTGCTACGGTACATAGGCTTGAGTGCGGTACAGTCTGCTGTTCTGTAAGGACCGCTATCGGTCCACAATAGATAGGGTTGACGTGCACCACTGCTGACCGCTGCCCTATACTGCAGCAGTCCTTCAGCGGTATAGGGACTGACGTACAGTCTGCTAAACACTAATACACAACCTGCTTGGTCCACAAAAGTTCTTATAAGGACTGGTAACTTGGTATAGGGTGCTACGGTACATAGGCTTGAGTGCGGTACAGTCTGCTGTTCTGTAAGGACCGCTATCGGTCCACAATAGATAGGGTTGACGTGCACCACTGCTGACCGCTCACCTATACTGCAGCAGTCCTTCAGCGGTATAGGGACTGACGTACAGTCTGCTAAACACTAACACACAACCTGCTTGTTCCACAAAAGTTCTTATAAGGACTGGTAACTTGGTATAGGGTGCTACGGTACATAGGCTTGAGTGCGGTACAGTCTGCTGTTCTGTAAGGACCGCTATCGGTCCACAATAGATAGGGTTGACGTGCACCACTGCTGACCGCTGACCTATACTGCAGCAGTCCTTCAGCGGTATAGGGACTGACGTACAGTCTGCTAAACACTAATACACAACCTGCTTGGTCCACAAAAGTTCTTATAAGGACTGGTAACTTGGTATAGGGTGCTACGGTACATAGGCTTGAGTGCGGTACAGTCTGCTGTTCTGTAAGGACCGCTATCGGTCCACAATAGATAGGGTTGACGTGCACCACTGCTGACCGCTCACCTATACTGCAGCAGTCCTTCAGCGGTATAGGGACTGACGTACAGTCTGCTAATCACTAACACACAACCTGCTTGTTCCACAAAAGTTCTTATAAGGACTGGTAACTTGGTATAGGGTGCTACGGTACATAGGCTTGAGTGCGGTACAGTCTGCTGTTCTGTAAGGACCGCTATAGGTCCACAATAGATAGGGTTGACGTGCACCACTGCTGACCGCTCACCTATACTGCAGCAGTCCTTCAGCGGTATAGGGACTAAGAGTTTTGTCACAGGGTCATTTAAAAAATGACATGCAGAGGAAGAGGCAGGCCCTTCCGCAGGGGTGGTAGGGGTAGGGCAGGAGCAACAGGCTTGAGCCAAAGTGGGAAGTTGCAGAAGGTGCGTTCAATTACTTTAAAGGATGCACCAGACTTGGTTGAGTGGCTCGCTCAGCCTTACTCTTCTGCACCCTCCTCATCCTCTCGATCTGCACCCTCTTCTTCACTCTCTGCTATGTGCACCCCCAAAGACACTACCACCAACAACACGACCACCACCACCACCACCACATACCTTCCGCTTGAGTCACTGGAATTATTTTCCGATCCATATCAAGAGGACATTTCTGATGCGCAGCCACTCTTGGTATTGGATCAGGAAGAGGAGGTAGCAACAAGCGCTACTCAGCAGTCTGACGCCAGTACCCAGATCAGCCCAAGGAGGAGGTTGGTCCCCGGTGTTGCTGCCTACTCTACTTATAGCGGTGGGGAAGGTGACGTTGATGATGACGTGTCTAGTGATGTCACGTGGGTGCCCACAAGAGAGGAAGAGGAGGGGAGTTCAGAGGGAGATATGGACCAGCAGATAGGGAGGAGAAGCAGCAATGACTTACATTGCACAGCAGGGACAAAGCAGACTGCAAATGTATCAGGAGCGAGTCATCGACCATGTACGGTCACATCTGGCGCTCCCAGGACACCGGCACATGGCTCCGCAGTGTGGGCTTTTTTTAACGTGTCCGCTGCTGACAATAGCGTTGCCATCTGCAATCTTTGCAGTCAACGCGTTAGTCGCGGTAAGCCCAATACTCACCTAGGGACGACCGCCTTAAGAAGGCACATGAGCAGCCATCACCGAGCCCAGTGGGAGCAACGGAACACACAAAGCCACACTGCAGGCTCTCACCGTCCAGCCTCGTCTTCTACTTCTCCTTCTCCTCTCTCCTCACAATTGTCCTCCACTCCACCTTCCATCACGCCAAGCTCACATTTTTCTGCAAAAAGGCAGGCTTCCGTGGGCCTAATGTTTGAGCGTAAAAAAATGATGACGCCGGATAACCCTCTTGCCCAACGGTTGGCGGCTGGCTTGTCAGAACTCATAGCCCGCCAACTACTGCCATATAAACTGGTGGACTCGGAGGCCTTTCGCAAATTTGTGGCCATTGGAACACCACAATGGAAGGTCCCAGGAAGGAAGTATTTCTCAGAGAAGGGCATCCCAGAGCTATATGGCCATGTTCAGCGGCAAGTGAATGTATCTCTGGCACACAGTGTCGGTGCCAAGATACATCTGACCACAGACACGTGGTCTAGCAAACACGGGCAGGGAAGGTATATCAGTTTTACTGCCCACTGGGTGAACCTTCTGACGGCCGTCAAGCATGTAACCCGTGGCACCCGTGTAGATTTGGTTTTACCGCCACGGATTGCATGCAGGCCTGACTCTTCTTCTCCTCCTCCTACTCCATCCTCCTCCCTCTCCTCCTCAGCTGCCTCCTCCTTTTCCGCTGCTAGCGTCTCTTCCACTGCACCGCCCAAGCTCCCCAGAACCTATTCCACATGCCAGGTGAGACGTTGCCATGCCGTGCTGCGTCTGTTGTGCCTGGAAGCAAAGAGCCACACTGGCCCGGCACTCCTTTCAGCTTTGCGTTCACAGGCAGATGAGTGGCTAACACCGCTCAATTTGACAGTTGGTAAAGTGGTGTGTGACAACGGTGCCAATCTGCTTAGCGCATTGAAACAGGGCAAAATCACGCACGTGCCGTGCATGGCACACGTCTTAAACTTGGTCGTGCAGCGATTCCTTGTCAAATACCCTGGGGTCCAGGACATCTTGCGGCAGGCAAGGAAAATCTCGGCCCATTTCAGAAGATCTTACACGGCCATGGCTCGCCTTGCTGACATTCAGCGGCGACACCATCTGCCGGTCAGACGTCTTATTTGCGATTGCCCGACGCGATGGAACTCAACCTTCTATATGCTTGATAGGCTGCTCCAGCAGAAACGTGCAGTTAACGTCTACCTGTATGAACTCTGCGAAAGAAACGGTTCTGGGGAGCTGGGTTTTTTTTCACCGCGCCAGTGGCTGCTCATGCGCGACACATGCAGACTTCTGCGGCCATTTGAGGAGATCACCAAACTGGTCAGTCGCAGCCATGGCGCCATCAGTGACATGGTACCTTATGCCTTCTTTCTGGAGCGTGCATTGCGTCGTGTCATTGATCAGGCTGTGGAGGAGCAGGAGCGGGAAGATGAGGAAGTCGCAATGCTGGATGAATTCCCAGGGGGGGCTACTCTATCTGAGACAAGTCAACAACAGGAGTCTGATGAGGAGTCAGAGGAGGATGGTGCCGGGGCGGATGAGCAGGAGCAAGAAGAGCATGCTTTAAACCTTTCTGGGATCCCTGTTGTGCGAGGATGGGGAGAGGAGAATGAAGAGGACGACATTATCCTGGATGATGAGCAGGAGCCAGGCCACCACACCGCTTCCACTTTAGTGCAAATGGGGGCCTTCATGCTCCAGTGTTTTAATAGGGACCCCCGTATAAAAAGCATGAGGGTCAAGGACCAGTACTGGGTGGCAACGTACTTAGACCCCCGGTACAAACACAAAATGGCGGAAATGTTACCGCCGTCGCAGAGGGCTGTCAGAATGCAGCACTTCCAGGCCTTGCTTCGAGAAATGCTGCATTCTGCTTTTGCGTGCGCTGGCAGAGGAGCAATTCCCACTCCCAGAGAAGGATTTGCGGGTACCAATCCAACAGCGCCTGCAAGAAGAGGCCGGTTTGAAGATGTGTTGGTGACTTCGGATATGAGGTCATTCTTTCAGCCGACCCATCGACAGGTGTCATCCGGATCCAGCATCAGGGAACGCCTAGACCGTCAGGTGTCCGACTACATTGGGTTAACGGCCGATGTGGACGCTCTGAGGAGTGATGAACCCCTAGACTACTGGGTGGGCAGGCTTGACCTCTGGCCAGAGCTTGCCCAATTTGCAATCGAACTGTTGGCTTGCCCCTCATCCAGTGTCCTGTCCGAAAGGACGTTCAGCGCAGCAGGGGGGATTGTGACCGATAAGCGTACTCGCCTAGCTCACGACAGTGTTAACTACCTCACATTTCTAAAAATGAATGAGGCATGGATCTCGGAGGAATTCAACACATGTGATCAGTAGACCATGTATATGTCTATAAACAATTTTTGGAATCAAGCACACAGACCTTCTTAATTCATTTGGCTCACTTCCCTGACCCAAAAAAGCACACCGTACTATATGCCCCTACCCTCCTCTTTGAAGAGGTTGAGCGGTGTCATATTTCTACTGGGGCTGCTTATTATGAGGGGTTCCCACCATCCCTGTGCTGTGCTGACTTCCTCCTGGGTGTTCTTATTATGAGGGGCTCCCACCATCCCTGTGCTGTGCTGACTTCCTCCTGGGGGTTCTTATTATGAGGGGATCACACCATCCCTGTGCTGTGCTGACTTCCTCCTGGGGCTGCTTACGGTGCTGCTGTCAGCGCTGTATGTCACGGAGCTGCTGTCAGCGCTGTATGTCACGGAGCTGCTGTCAGCGCTGTATGTCACGGAGCTGCTGTCAGCGCTGTATGTCACGGAGCTGCTGTCAGCGCTGTATGTCACGGAGCTGCTGTCAGCGCTGTATGTCACGGAGCTGCTGTCAGCGCTGTATGTCACGGAGCTGCTGTCAGCGCTGTATGTCACGGAGCTGCTGTCAGCGCTGTATGTCACGGAGCTGCTGTCAGCGCTGTATGTCACGGAGCTGCTGTCAGCGCTGTATGTCACGGAGCTGCTGTCAGCGCTGTATGTCACGGTGCTGCTGTCAGCGCTGTATGTCACGGAGCTGCTGTCAGCGCTGTATGTCACGGAGCTGCTGTCAGTGCTGTATGTCACGGAGCTGCTGTCAGCGCTGTATGTCACGGAGCTGCTGTCAGCGCTGTATGTCACGGAGCTGCTGTCAGCGCTGTATGTCACGGTGCTGCTGTCAGCGCTGTATGTCACGGAGCTGCTGTCAGCGCTGTATGTCACGGAGCTGCTGTCAGCGCTGTATGTCACGGAGCTGCTGTCAGCGCTGTATGTCACGGAGCTGCTGTCAGCGCTGTATGTCACGGAGCTGCTGTCAGCGCTGTATGTCACGGTGCTGATGTCAGTGCTCTGTATTACGGTGCTGCTGTCAGTGCTCTGTATCTCCTGCACCCTCTTGTTTGCCTACCCTGGTCCCTGACCTTCCCTCTCCTCCATTGCCTTCATTAGCTCCATAGTCCTGAATTGTCAGAACAATTTCCCAAATAAAAAAAAAATGCTTGTAGTTATCGATCCCAAATTCACCTCATACATGTATTATGCTATTGTCCAGGTGGTGGGACTACGTGCTACCCCCTAATAATTACCCCGTGGCCGCAAATTCGACCTAAAGGTTTGCGAAATTCGCCTCCCATTGAAGTCAATGGAGCCCGCGGCGAACGGTCGTTTTCGCGAACGTTTGTGTCCGTTCGCGTTTCGCGTTCGCGAAACGTCCCGTCGGAAGTTCGTCCATCACTACTCTTTAGCATAATCCTAATGGTGCCCCCATGCATTAGCAAATGAGGTGCATTTTCGGTGCGACCCCATTTAAAAAAAAAAAAGGGTTGCACCAGGACTGGTTCATGCCAGAATGTGGTGAAGGAAAGGCATACTCCCTCTCTGTTCCCCTCTGTACCCCAAACCCCCTCTCTGCTCCCCTCTGTACCCCAAACCCCCTCTCTGCTCCCCTCTGTACCCCAAACCCCCCTCTCTGCTCCCCTCTGTACCCCAAACCCTCCTCTCTGCTCCCCTCTGTACCCCAAACCCCCATCTCTGCCCCCCCTCTGTACCCCAAACCCCCCTCTCTGCTCTCCTCTGTATCCCAAACCCTCCTCTCTGCTCCCCTCTGTACCCCAAACCCCCCCCTCTGCTCATCTCTGTACCCTAAAACCCCTGTTGGCACACCTTGGTACCCCACTCTGTTAGGCTCTGCAAGCCACTCCCCACCCACCCTTTTGATCCCCTATGCGCCCTGCTTTCCTCTCATCAGAGCCATCCTTTCGTTACAATCCACATAGCTGTAGGCGATGCTGGACAAGTGAGTGGCTGCTGGGTGTAGCTCTGCATCAGCAGCCAGTTGCAGAGTCACAACTAGGGGCACTTAGAAGGATGTACGCTCCCTGCCCCCTCTTCTACCGGCCATGCACATACAGTATTTACACATAGCCTTGCACTTATGTTGGGTACTCTTCCTATAGGGGGAGGCAGAGAACTCAGAACTCAGGAAGACACCTCCTCCTTCCGCTGCTCTTCTCTGCACTGGGCCAACAGTGATTCTTGCTGTGTTGAAGTTTGGTGGAGTGGGAGTTCGATTGGATCTGACAATCTTTTTCAACCAGGATGCAGTGGCACCCCTGAGGACCTCAGACAGCACCCCAGGCTGCCGTGGCATCCCAGTTAAGAAGGGCTGATTTAATGCATTTTTGCAACACATGTTAACACATTATGTGTGTAAGGGTGCCATTTGTTTTAACTGGCACCCTGATGCATTAAGGTGAGGCATCTTCAACGTACATGCACCGCATCATGCCGCAATGCACACTAAAGCACTACCATGCGTTGTGGTGTGCTGCATTGTAAAAAAAGGCGCATGTCTGTTTTCTGGTGTGCTGACATTCATTTGAATGGACTGCCTTATGCCGCGTACACAAGATCAGACTATCCGCCGGGCAATTCGACCGTGTGTGGGCTCCGGCAGACTTTTTCTTCCCAAAAGTCCGGCGGACTTTCCAAATGAACGGACTTGCCCACATACGGAGTAAAGTCCGTTCATTTTGAATGTGACTTCAGGTACGACGGGACCAGAGAAGGAAGTCAATGTCGCCACCTCCATCGGCGAGATTGACACCTTGCTAGCCCCATCTCCTGGTATGGATTTTAAGGGGAACCCCTACGCTGAAAAAATGGCGTGGGGTCCCCCCAAAGTCCATACCAGGCCCTTATCTGAGCACGCAGCCCGACCGGTCAGGAAAGGGGGTGGGGAACGAGCGAACCCTTCCTCCTGAACTGTGCCAGGCCGCTTGCCCTCAACATGGGGGGTGCCCTCAACTAGCGGAGGAGCCCGGCTTTCTCGGTCGTCGTCGCCGACCGAGGGTCTTCTTCCAACGTCTCCATGCTTTCTGGCCTCTTCTCCCACTCTTCGGTTCTTCTGCTGGGCTCCTCCGCTATCTTCTTCCAGCTCTTTTACTAGCGTTGGCCCGGTCTTCACATTCGCCGTCGTCACGGCCTTCTTCTTCTTCTTCCTTCTTCTTCTTCCATCCGATGTTGACACAAAAAGCGTTTACTGGCTGTAATGCCAGGGAGGCGTTGCACGGTGACTTATATAGGCACAAGGGGCAGGGTCACCGGGTGATGTCACATGGTGACCCCGCCCCTTATGATAGCGCAGTCCCGATATCCCCCGGAACTGTGACTTCATAAGGTGCGGGGTCACCATGTGACATCACCTTGGTGACCCTGTCCAATATGCCTATATAAGTCGCCACCCAACGCTTCCCTGGCATTACAGCTGGAGAGAGCGTTGTGTCAACATCAGAAGGAAGAAGAAGGCGGCGACGGCAAACGAGAAGACCGGGCCAATGCTTGTAAAAGACCTGGAAGAAGATAGCGGAGGAGCCCGGCAGAAGAACCGAAGAGCGGGAGATGAGGCCGGAAAGTGTGGAGAAGTCAGAAGAAGACCTCCAAAGTTGGAAGAAGACCCCCGGTCGGCGATGACGATGAACGAGAAAGCCGGGCTCCTCCGCTAGCAAAAGAGCAGAAGATAGCGGAGGAGCCTGGCGAGAAGACCCCTGAAGACGGAAGAAGATCCCCGGAGCTGACTAATAATCTACTTTAAAAACCTGTGTTGTGTGCTTTTTTTATTACCACTTTTTCCCCTAGGTGAATGGGATCTGGGGGCCCCCTTATTAAAGGGGGCTCCCAGATTCCGATAAGCCCCCCCGCCCGCAGACCCCGACAACCAACGGCCAGGGTTGTCGGGAAGAGGCCCTTGTCCTTATCAACATGGGGGCAAGGTGCTTTGGGGTGGGGGGGCACTCGTCCTCACCCCCTTTCCTGACCGGCTGGGCTGCGTGCTCAGATAAGGGCCTGGTATGGACTTTGGGGGGACCCCCACGCCATTTTTTCGGCGTAGGGGTTCCCCTTAAAATCCATACCAGGTGACAGGGCTAGCAAGGTGTCAATCTCGACGATGGAGGCGGCAACATTACCTTCCTTCTCTAGTCCCATCGTACCTGAAGTCACGTTCAAAATTAACTCCGTGTGTGGGCAAGTCTATTCATTTGGAAAGTCCGGCGGACCTCCACCAAAAGTTTGGCGGATTGTCTGCTGGACCTAGTCCACTGGAAAAGTCCATTCGTGTGTGGGCATGTGTGGGCAAGTCCGCTCGTTCGGAAAGTCCGGCGGATTGTCAGCCAGACTTAGTCCGCCCGATAGTCTGATTGTGTGTATGAGGCATAAAAGAATAGGTCAACCCAACATTTCGTATTCCTGATATGTACCTTTTGTACAATGTACTTGTATAAAAAAGTATCCCGTTCTCTTTATATTGCTTCCTTTGTGTGAAATACCTGGTGTTCTTGCTAATCCCTCTGCTTTCCTATTAAAAACTGACCACATTAGGCATGCAAACACAGCATGGTCCGTTTTCTGTTTGTGCTGGGAACTCAGCCTGCTCTCTTCCAATGATCAGACCTGTGCTGACATGCCTTCCCCCCTGCACAGCCATTCACTGAGAAGTTCTGTGTACTGCTGTTTTTCTTCCCTCAGCTCTCCAAGCTTCTTATGCAGCTAAGAACAGAGGGTATGTTATCACTTAAACAAGGAAAAAAATATTTATTATGCTTTTTTATACAAATGTTTTGCCTTTCTTTTTAATTTTCACATATACATTAGTGCACCTGATTTATCGCAATGCACCAGGGCACCAAGATCTGAACTTCAGCATAATATCAACATTTTGGATATTTGAAGACTGAGATGTTGAAGTATCTGTGGTAAAAAAATATATTTTAGCAGCTATGTTTGTATAGTGTTTCTTTTCCTCACAAGTGAACATAAACGTGTGCAGTGCCAAAATACAAGGGACCAGAGTTTTCAACTATACTATGTTTGAGAGGATTTTAGGAATCACACATAAGCTATGTGTCTACAGTCATCTTGTATTTCAGCAGGAAACACAAAACCACATAAAATGACAAATGCAGTAAAATACAAGCCTCATTAGATTTTTTTTAAAAAGCTGTAACAAATAGAATCTAACAACCAAAACCACCAACAGCAGATTCAAAGATTTCTACATTCAGTATTTCACAATGACCTAAAAACATACAGAGATATTAATCCAGTACAATAATTATAGAGTTACATGGTGCCAAAAGTCAGTATGACAAAAAAAAAATCAAAGTACATATCAATTAAATCATAACATGCAATTAACAAATTATCTTAACTGATAATACCTATTTACGTGCACAAATGTGGGGCTACTACAGTTCTACAACAATAGTATGGCAAACATTGTATGAGGAAGCTATTTACCAATATAGATACAGTTTTAATACATCTTTAAACCGGAGCTCCACCCGAATTACTACTCCTATGCCCTTAGGATTGTCTTGTTATGTAATTGCAGGATATCCTCCTTACCTTAAATAGGCAATATTGCTTATTTAGTTTTTGGAGTGCAGGGAACACTTTTATATGTGAGCAGCTTCCTAAAACTTATATTAAATTTACAGAGTAAAGGTTGTGCGCAACAGTTTCTACTAAATTTACATATCCCCCTTACCTTGCTGCTGTCATCTTCTGTCTTTTTTGTTTTTTAAATTTCCTGCTCCTGGAGATTCCTGATAGGGGCGGAGCGGCTGCGGATATGGGCGGGGCTTCAGCGGCAGGTCTGCGCCTCCTGTTGGCCGCACTGTCTCCTGGGATAGTTTTTTCAATTTTCCAGGAGTCTGTGCGGTGCCCAGGCTCGAGTTCTCGCGCGAGGTAGGAATAGTTGCCATTACAATGGGGCAGGACTTCCTAAGATGCCGCCCGTTGTTATAACAACCTGAGTTGTTGTCAGCGCTTGAGTGGTTTCATCTGCGCATTCGCGAGATCGGCGATTAAATGGGCGGTGCATGCTGGGACAGCAGCAGTACAGTGTCCCGGAAGACAATGCCCACATTCACATGCCCACAGGCAAAATGGAAAACGTCAGGAGACGTTTTTATAAAGTGTTTAGAATACGGAAAAACGGCAGCAGGAGTCTTTGAAAAAAAAAAAAGTAAATAAAAAAATTATAAAACGTACTTCTTGCAATTTCCCCCCAAAGAAAAAAAAAACGGCGGTGGAACCCCGCTTTAAAAACTAAAAACAGCTGACCCAAGTAATACCACACAACCAGGTATGTGCTAATGGAACACACAATCTTCCCTGCACAATGGTGTCCTATGGACCACAACACAAAGATCACAAAGGTAACCCAAGTTGGTACAGTAGTTGTTGCTAAATATCTGCATGAGTTCCTATACAGATACCGAACGCTCTAATGACAAATCCTAAATTTTAACATAGTGACTTTAATAATGTACTTGTGGAATCGATACTGTATACATGCAGCTGAAAATCACCCAAGAAAAAGATATTTAATCCTCAAAAATGGCAGTGGGGATAAGTACAGTATGGGCATATTAGTTGCACATATAATCATCTGTGCACGTCTCTCTATAGTAACATGATTAGGTTGAAAAGCCAAAAGTCCATCTAGTTCAAACAATAAAAAAATAAATAAATAGAAAACCTCCATTTACACAATTCTATTCTATATAAGATCCACGACGACGTGGTAGGATGAAGTATGCGATTTGAACACGACATCTGTTAGCTCAACGCGTTTCTTGACTTGATGTCACTCATCAGGAGAAAGCGTGTACTCCTGCAAGATACTGTATCTCTGTAATGATATATTGTGCATTTCTAGTTGGTCTATTATAGTCACAGGTATGAAAAATATAAAAATAAATGTGGGAGTTGATTCAGAGGAATGCCAAAAAAGCCCTATAAAGCATGGACCAATTTGCTCCAGCGGGGGAAAAAAAAAATTCCATCCTGATTGGCCAGAAAGCAATCAGATATTCCCTGGATCAACAATCTCTGGTGTTATTACCTATAAATGTTAGTATCCAGTTATATTTTGTGCATTTGGGAATGCGCTCAGCTCTTTTTTTAAACAGTCTACTGAGCTGGCCAGAACTATAATAATGGGTGCTGGTTTCCTATCTATGTTTATATATGGGAGGAGCCCAGGGAGTGTTGGCTGCTACTTATACCCCCACTGGGAGTCTTGTTCATATTCTGGCTTTTCTCTTCCCACATGCACCTCGTGTTTCAGAGCGTGTCTCTGCACGATGTCACCAGGTAACTATTCCTGATTTCCTCTCTATCACACAGACTGCACATCCTTTTGTTTCTTCTCACCCTTTCCCCCTCGCGGTATTGTTGGAGGGTTGCCTTTTGGGCTGGCTGCCACCTAACATGCCATCTCAGCTCCCGGAGAAGATGTTCCCCATGTGGGGATATTCATGACCCTCAATACCGTACCAATTGCACATGGATGCCCTGTAAGTATCATATAGGGTGCTTTAGCCCCCCCCATTTCTTTTTATATTTTTCATACCTGTGACTATAATAGACCAACTAGAAATGCACAATATATCAATACAGAGATATCTTGCAGGAGTACACGCTTTCTCCTTATGAGTGACATCAAGTCACGAAACGTGTTGAGCTAACAGATGTCGTGTTCAAATCGCATACTTCATCCTACCACGTCGTCGTGGATCCTATTCATGCATTATGTATTTGACTAAATTCCAATCATGTGCTATCCGATTTTAGGCTTTTCTATATGTATCATGTGCCATCCATTATTTGGATTATTTATGTATTATGTATTGCTGTATGAAATAAAGTTTTTAATGTAATATCTTACTAGTATATCAATTTTCTATCAAATTCGAATGAGACAAATGTCCTACTCCTTTATGTATATTGTAGATATGTTAATTATAACATCACACAACACTTGACCCTCTGCGTACTTCATTTAAAGTCCCACCTCCTTGTTCTCTTTTGTATAAAACTAGTTCATAGGGTTGTTCATATATTTGTAATAACAAGCTATATTGATTTGTTCATGGGAAGTAGAAAGGTGGCCCACCTATTATTCTAGGTGAGTTGGTACTCATCACTTGGTATATTGGTATTCGTTCAGAAAACATGAAGCTATTCTTCCTTTCACTTTCTTATTCAATGGTTTTTACAAGTGAAAAATAGCTGTGAATATAAAGTAGACAGCATGATGCCATCAATGCTAGCTTTAGTTTTTACTAAAATATTCAAATGATGCAAGGGATGGGGTCTGTACAAAAAAAAGAAATCATTATTCAGTTGTGCCTGGGGCAGCCTGATGTCTAAAATGGCCTTACCCGCAAGCTTAATTATCCAATTTAATCTAGTCATTAATTTTAGACATATCAATGCATGTGCTTGACGTGTAGTTTCATCTCCATTCACGGTTTTAAAGAATGTCCTGTTTTTGCAAGTGATATAAATAACTAAAAATCTTATTTTTTTGCTTTAAAATAGGTACTTTCTAGGCAATGTGAGTTTTTTATATATTTTTTGGCTGTTGTGTATACTTTAGGGATGTAAGACTAACATGACGCTCTTGATAATGACTCTGGTGCAAAGAAAAGACAACATTCCCAAATCCCCTTTTGTTATAAACAGTAATTGATTAACACTGAAAACATTCCCCTGGAGCTTTATGCAAAGTCACTATATACCAGAGGATTTTGATACAAGCTTAATTTATTCATAACAGAGGGACAACGTGAATATTAGAGGACTAATGTTGCGTTGATAATATTGACATTAAGAAGATTCAAATGTCAGAGGTATTAATAATATCATTGCCTTTATTGTATGAATTACTGCTATATGGTAATACATATTACACCGTGAACTTTCAATACATTCAGTTAATCTCAGATCTATAAGGTAAACAGACTGCATATCTTTTTTTAAAGATACCAAATGGTTTATTTATTAGAAATGTAAATAGTGGCAATGTTCAGCACCATATACAAGCCAATGAGAAAGGAGGTGCCAAAATCTATATACATTTTCTTGTTTTTTTTATTGTGGGAGTGGGACATTATTATTATTATTATTATTATTGTTATTATTATTATTATTATTATTATTACTACTACTGGTACTTATATAGCACCATCAATTAATGCAGAGCTTCACATATACATTGCACATTCACATCCGTCCCCCTCAAGGATCTTACAATCTAAGGTCCCTGACTCACATACATACACATATTGGGCCAAATTTGACAGGATACAATTAATCTATCAGCATGTCTTAGGAGTGTGGGAGAAAACCAGTATTAACATGTCTATGTACCTGTGCCAAATTTATTTTGTTGTGGCGAAGATACGTAGACATTATTTACCTTTGTACTTGAACAGAGTATTTGTTGCAGGAATTTGTGGAGTTCCTCCTGCAAACCCTTACTTCCACTTACTATGCTCTACCAGATAATCCCAAACCCCTCTCTGCAACAATGGTTGCTTAAAAGTATCACTTACCTGTCTGACTTATATACACTCAATCCACTTAAACCTTTTACCAGATTATAAAATTAATTTGCCTTACACACATTGGAATACTACAGGTAATTGCAGATAACCCACTGTCTGATACACAAAGCCCATATACTCAATCCACTTCCTAGAATAGCATGGCATTATCTAACCAACCATAGAACCAGTGGAAAAGGTATCACACTATTTTATAATTTACTGCAAAACAAATCAAATTTTCAAAAACTACCCCCTGTGACCAAATGGGAAAGCAATCTAGGCCAAACCTTTACCGAATATCAATGGCTGACTGCCACAGGTGCCAATTTTAAAGCAACCTGCTCATGCAACCTATGGGAGCTTTCTCATAAGATTACTCTATGATGGTACTTAACCTCATATCGAATCCATGGTCAACCTCATCCAAATGCTGGAGGGACTGCGCAGAAACAGGAAAAATCTCCTTCACATCTTATGGGGATGCCCTTAATGAATTAACTTTTGGTCTGCAGTCTCTCACATGATCCAAGAAATTCTACATATGCCCTGTTCCTTAACCCCTCCATTAGCACTCCTAAATTTGGGTATAGAGAACCTTCCAAGACTAGCCATAACCGGACAATGGAAATCCCCTGATCCGCCCTCCCTCAAAGCAGTAATTGCACTATCTGTTATGAACGCATGCTCTCCATAACACATCTGTTATGAACGCATGCTCTCCTATGCTAAAGGGAACGCTAAGAAAACTGAAAGTGACTGGTCCCCTTGGACCATGTGGTACAACTACCATGCTCAATTCTCACTATAAAGCTTTGTTCTCTCTCTCCTATTTCATTGCCTATATGCTTCTATCCAAGCATCTTGAGTCAACCATTTCTTGTTCAGCGGTTTTATCTCTTGTTGTTTTTTCCTTTCTGTTTGTTTTTCATGTGTTTCTTTATTTTTTCACTTTTAAATTGTATGCTACCTTGGTAAAGCACCTAACATGCATATGTAGGTTCTCTTTTCATTTGTAAAAAAATGTATAAAACCTATTAAAAAGAAGTAGAAAAGAAGGAGATGGTTCAGTTAGATTCGTCACTAAATATGCTATTCAATCCAAACATGTAAAGGTAATTTCATCTCAACACTGGCACTGGGTTACAGAGAATCTACTAGCTACCAATTGAAGCCTTTACCCTTGATTATTAATTAAAGATCCAAGTCCATGGTGATTATTTAGTACGCAATTACTTGTAAAAAAGATGATCATGTTGGTGTGTTAAACTGGCCATAGTCAGTTTGAATCTTGGGTGATTCAGCAGGGATCAGCCAAGATTCGATCCATGTATTGGCAGGCTTATGGTACCCAGCATGTCGGATATACATGAGATATAGCGGCTGGCAATAATCACTGTGTGTTCTCTGAGCAGGGACGCCTCTCTGCACCCTCCAGTCAGGAAAACACAATAGCACCGTGGGAGGGAGTTGATGGGGGAATTAAGCAGTTTTCTACTATGAGTTGCAGGAAAAAAAAAAAAAAATCTCATCATCTATGGCCAGTTTTATAATGAGGACTTACAAATGTGGTTCTTGCACTACAGTATATGCAAATACATAGTAATGGATACACATATCCAGTTACCCAATGGAAAAGTTTTTATGTTCTCTCATTTTGCCAATTGTAGCACAGAAGGCGTGATTTATTTGCTTCCTTCTGAGTGTAATGGTTACTACATTGGTAAAACCAATTGTCCTTTCAAAATTAGGATATCTGATCTTATTTAAGACACATCTTCTGGGAAACTAAGTTTACACATAGCTTGGCATGTTCTGTTCAAATATGCAGGACACATTAATCAAGTATCATTTTGGTTTCTTGATACAATACAAAAATAGCAGAGAAAGATTATAACAAGAGATTACTACAACTAGAAAACGAACAGATCTATCATTTGAAATGTCACATCCCTCCACGCCTGAATCAGTCAATAAATGTTGCTTGTTTCTTTTAAGGATGAGAAGTAACTTTTTTATTTTCTTCCTTTTTTTAATTTAAAGAATAATTGCAGTCTGCTCACACAATTTGTAATAAAAGCCATCTTTGCCATTCTGAAGCTTCCCTTCAACCACTGCATATTATTTTATATATACTGTGATTCTGTACTTGCCAAATATGCTGCAGAAATCTCCCTCCACTAAGTTTGGCTGTAGCCATTTTAACTGTGGGCAGCTGAAGCTGCTGCCTGTTCACTTCCTGGATTTAGACAGGCACACTTCCAGCTCTACAGCTCTCATTGGCCCTCTTATGACTCATCCCCCCTCCCTTCTTGGTAAACTCTCATAAGAGTGAGAGAGAGAGCTGTGCATGATGTCACAAGCCTAGGCTAATGACCAGACAAGAAGCAGGAAGTGGGCTGTATAAGGTATTTACTGGCAGAAAAAAATGTTTTACTATCCAAAGTTAAAACAAGGGCAGAAGATTTAATAGATGGAAAGTTGAAAAAATGACTGAAGGTCTGCTTTAAAGTGGTTAGACTATTTTTTCTTCCTAAAAACATGTTATATTTGCCCCCTCTGTGCAATGGTTTTGCACAGAATGTTTTCTTACCTCCTTTTCTGGGGTCCCCCACTGGTACTCTGTTCCTCCTTTTCTGCAAGTGACCCATATAGCAATCAATTTGCTGTAGGGGCACTCATGTGGGCATGCTCCCAAGCACACTGTGTGCGTCCATAGACAGACAGCGTGACCTGGCCCCACCTCCTGCTCCCTCCTCACAGGATTTGATTGACCGTAGCAGGAGCCAATGGCTTCCGCTGCTGCCTCTGCGTCCAGTGAGAAGAGGAAGAGGGTTGTAGACGGGCACAGCTCTGGAACAAGACAGGGCTCAGGTAATTGTTTAGGTAGCCACTTGACCAAGCCTTTTCTGGCAGTTTTTGTTTACAAGTTTAAATCAGTATTTTTTGCTGTAAAATTACTTATAACTCCCAAATATTATATATATTTTTTATCAGTCATACTAGGGAAAAATATGGCAATCGTTGAAATTTTTTATGTCACACTGTATTTGCGTAGTGGTTTTTCAACTGCCAAAACACCAAATATACCCCAATTGTTTTGTAAAATATGAAAGATGATGTTATACCAAGTAAATAGATACTCAACGTGTCATGCTTTAAAGTTGTGCTCGTGGAATGGTGAACAATTACAGTAACTAAAAATCTCAATAGGTAATGCTTTATTAAAAAAATTACAGGGTACCTGTTTAGAGCTACAGAGTCTAGCACTAGAATTATTGCTCTCACTCTAAAATTCGCTCTAAAGTTTGTGGCAATATCTCAATGTGGGGTGCCAACATTGTTTAAATATGCATATGACTTGCGTATGCATTCACTTCTGCGCATGAACACAGAAGAATGGGGGGGGGCGCAATAAAAAAAAAGTTTTATTTCTTTTGTTTTTATTTAATCACTTTTATTCCTATTACAAGGACTGTAAATATCCCTTGTAATATAAATAAAGATGACAGGTCCTCTTTATGGAGAGATCTGGGGTGAAAAAGACCCCAAATCTCCTTTACCTTTAAAAGCAAAAGATTAAAAAAAAGTTTTGATCTTTTGTTTTAAAAAAAATAAAATTGTTTACTTTCACCCTGGACTGGAAGTGACATAATAATGTTGCTTCGGTCCTCCAAGGCCATAGAGGCGATCAAAGACAATATGGTCTTTTTTTGTCTCTGTGACCAGCCGTCCGAACTGTCGGATTGTTTTTTAGTGCACCGGTAAAAACGGTAAGTCCGATAAACTGTGTATAAGTATTTTTTTTTTATATATATTCTTTATTGTATATAGTTTTTGTATGTAATTGTGTATTTTTTTTAACCCTTGCTGAATAGTTTGTTTGGTTAAAGACTTAATGTGGATGTAAACCCTCACATATACCCAGTGAAGTGAACAGCCTCAGATGATACAGGGATGAAACAAATCTCCCTACATACGTTTTACATATATATCTGCTGTCTTCAGCTTTATATACTGTTTAGAAGGTGCACATCTTGTTAGGAGATTTTCTCTCCCTGGTTAGCACTGCAGTGAAGCCTGGGCATACAGCCAAGACAGCTGATTGGAGGAAAGGCACACACTCTCTCTCTTCTCATAGGTAGAGGCCTTCAGCCCTGTTTGTTGAATCATTCAGGGCTCCGCTAATCTATTTATAGTATCTTCCCCAACACAAAACTCATTTTATCTCATGTGACGGAGAACTTGTCAGGAGTTATCATGCTGATAACAGAACAACGGAGCAGGAAACAGTTATGGAACATAGTGCTTTGAGGAGAAACACTGCAGATATATGTGCCCAGCTCAAATTTCATAAATCGAGTTTACATCCACATTAACTTTATTTATTCTTAAAGGTATCCCAATTTCTGGACCCAGTTTGCATTCCATTTGTGGAACACGCTATTCTTCCTGATTGCTAACCAGAAGAAAAATGTCTGTAACATACATCATTTGGATGAACGAGAAGTGCTGTCATGTCTTTGCATGAAATCTATGACCTCATTGAACAGTACCCAGTGGTTTACTGATGCTTTTAGGATCCACATTAGTCCACCATCTTTCACTCACTGTTCTGATTCTGAGAAAGTTGCTATCACAATGTTGAAATGCATCACCTAGACACATTACTCATATTATATTTCCTCTCTGGTTGCCCCATAGGAACCATGATTCTGAATGTCTTCTTCAGGTACCCATGATTACAGCTTCCATTTCTGGCCCCTGTACAGGCAGCGATATGAACATCCGTTGATCTGGACTGGGGGGACATACACCTGTGCTTACTGTTTTACACATTGCTTTATGCTAGATTTCGTATTGGATATCATTTAGACATTGCTGCAAGGCAATTTATACTTCTTTGAGCCACAGTATCAAAGAGAGGCACGTAGTCTCCAACTGTGTATTTATACGTCGGGTATTTATTACCAGTGAAATTAAGTTGTTATTGATCCATCAGTTCTTTGTAAGCCAGGGAATCGTTTTTGATCCATATAATGGCTCTACAGTGGTTCTCTTGCATGAACTCTATTCAGTGTTCATCTATTTACAAGCCTATATTTCTACGTTGCTGACTGTGGTGATGCTTTTGAGCAGAGGACAGCACATTCCCTCTAATATGATCTGAGAGATTGTTTGTGGACACATATAAATGTTTCCGAGGGACTATGGTGTACGTATACTCAGCTGTAGTTTATTACATACAGAATGTACTATGTAAGCACCTGCTGTTTACTAGATCCACAGTATAAGGTCATGATTGGGCTATTTATGACTTAATTCACTCTGACCATTGCAAGAGAGTAGTTAATATAAGGCTCTTGAGACACATATGATTGTATGGATTACAAACATTGTGTATACCAATCAGAATGGGGGTGAAAATTATGTTTATTCTACTGTATGATAATGGATTATGCATAAGAAGAAATCAGCTTTTATGGCGCTGATGATTATACTTTTTGATATATTGGTACTTTTATTTACCTGATTGTGGTACCTACTGTATAAGTCAATTTGTTGGAAATTAATGATCCATACAAAACACAATTTAAGGCCTATCTAAAGAGAACCTTTTTGAATGGTGTGGCTATTCATTTTAGATGCTTTTGCTTTTAAAAAGGCAATCTTTCTAGGCTGACACAAATTTGTAATGATTTTTTATTAACTATGAATGTTTTTGCCTCCAAGAGATGTGTATATTGTAAAGTGCTGCACAAACTGTTGCCTCTATATAAACCCTATATAATAATAATAATAATAATAATCAGGGCTTTTTTTCTCAGAGAGTAGGTGCAGGATCTCCCCCCTTGTCTCCGCACCCAACCCACCTCTGAGCACTGTTACTTGATTCCACCTCCTACCCACATTCCAGTACTGCCCCTTTTAGAAAATACAGAGATAAGTATCATTTTGTGGTGCCAAGTAATTTCTATCTAACAAAAACAGGCAGTAAAATAGATCCCCTGCAGCTAGCAACAGTAGACCCCCCAACCACAACAGATCCCCTACACATCAATAAACCCCCCTCCGCAACAATTGACCCCCTTGCAACAAAATACCACCCCAGCAGCTATAGACCCTCTGCAGCTACAACTGATCTGCCAGAAGCCAGAATCAATGAACCCTCTGGCAGGCACCAAAAATAGACCTCTTCCTCAAATGTAGATCCCTCCCAGCAACAACTGACCCCCAGCAACCCAAGACCCCCTATTAACAACAGAACCCCCCCCTCCCCCGCACGCAAAAAATAATTCCAGAAACAATAGATCCCCCAGCAGCCATCATCAATGAGCCCCTCCAATACTACTTGCTATTACATACAGTACATTCAGTGGTGGAGGTGCCGGAACTGCGTTCCCCCACGTTTCCACTGAAAAAAAGCCCTGCTAATAATTCAAAACTGAAAGAAATACACACTTAGGCTAGAGATGGGGTTTACATTTACTTAGCGAAAGCTGATTTCGGGCTAATTGGAAACATCACAGCCATTTATTTGTACTGTATGTTGTGTCCATGTACGGTATATTAGGAATAGGGTAGGACCTTTTAAATAAGTATATGTATTCTTTATTAGGGTGCTAACATTACGGTGGGTTTGAATTCTTGTCCAATTCCCTTTATATAACACCAGGTAATTGAAGGTTACCTAGAAGGCAAAAAATACCCAGTGGAGTTGATTTACTAAAACTGGAGAGTTCAAAAACTGGTGCAGCTCTGTATAGAAACCAATCAGCTTCCAGGTTTATTTTGTTAAAGCTTAATTGAACAAGCTGAAGTTAGAAGCTGATTGGCTACCATGTACAGCTGCACCAAATTTTGCACTCTCCAGTTTTAGTAAATCAACTCCACTGTTTCTGTTTTGAGGGCCTGTTGTCACTGTTGGGAGAGAACAGGTAAGTGGTCCTTTGAAACAATTTTATAGTGGATCGAATTGGCTCACAGCAAACCATCTGGATTCACTGCAAGTTCTAATTTGCACAAATGGTTTCACTCATCAATATCCCTAGTATCTTAACCACTTAAGCCCCGAACCAATTGTCAGCCTAAGGACCAGAGATCTTTTTACAATTTTGCACTGCACTGATTTAACTGGTAATTGCGCGATCATGCAATGTTGTACCCAAACTAAATTTGCATCCTTTTCTTCCCACAAATAGAGCTTTCTTTTGATGGTATTTGATTGCCTCTGCAATATTAATTTTTTACGATATAAAAGGAAAAAGACTGAAATAAAAAAAAAAAAGATATTTTCTACTTTTTGTTATAAGAAAAATCGAATAAACTAAATTTTAGTCATACATTTAGGCCAAAATGTATTCAGCCACATGTCTTTAGTAAAAAAAATGTCAATAAGGGTATATTTATTGGTTTGCGCAAAAGTTATAGCGTCTACAAACTAGAGTACATTTTCTGGAATTTACACAGCTTTTAATTTATGATTGCCTATCTCATTTCTTGAGGTGCTAAAATGGCAGGGCAGTACAACCCCCCCCAAATGACCCCATTTTGGAAAGTAGACACCCCAAGGAAATTGCTGAGGGGCATGTTGAGCCCACTGAATTTTTTTTTTTTTTTGTCCCAAGTGATTGAATAATGACACAAAAAAGAAGTTGTCACTAAATGATATATTGCTCACACATGCTATGGGCATAAGTGAAATTACACCCCAAAATAAATTCTGCTGCTTCTCCCGAGTACGGGGATACCACATGTAGGGGACTTTTTGGGAGCCTAGCCGCGCACAGGACCCCGAAACCAAGCACTGACTTCAGGATTTAAATATAAAACGCTACCAAAAAAAACTGTTAGCAATCGCAGGGATCAGGCCTGACTCTGCAAACGCTGCAGTTATGTGTTTAGTGTTTTGTAAGAGACAGTGATCGATCGATACTGCATTTGGGTGGGCTGGGCGGAGGGGCAAAACGCAGGAGCTAGCAGGTATCTGGGCTGATCCCGCTAACAATGCGTTTTTTGGAACCCTAAACTGCTGGGGACGCTAGTATAGATCTGATCAGATCAGATCAGAAATTGATCTGTTCAGATTCTTTACCACTAAGGGAGGTGTATGCTTTGCGCGTGGGTGTTAGCGGTACTGGCACTAACCTAGCGCTGCCTGGGGCGACGCAGACCCTGACCCTAAAACCTAATTGATATCACCCGCCGGGTGATCAGAGGGTTAAACCTTTATTGGGTAATAAATGGTGGGTGCCCTGATGCTATAAAAAGCAAACTAACTAACCAGAGTCACCCGTAACACTTATACGGTGATCACTGGTGAAAGGGTTAACTAGGGGAAATCAGGGGGTTAAAATCTTTATTAGGTAGTATATGGGGGTCCCTGACGCTATATAAAAACCTGACGGGGAACCTAAATAACTAAATAACTAACTGGCTATCCAGCATCACCAGTGACACTTATATGGTGATCGCTGGTGAAAGGGTTAACTCTAGGGGCAATCAGGGGGTTAAAGCTTTTATTGGGTAGTATATGGGGGTACCTAATGCTATAAAAACCTGGCGGTGAACCTAAAAAAAATAACTAGCTACCTAGCGGCACCAGTGACACTAATGCAGCGATCAGAAAAACGATCGCTTAGTGACACTGGCAAAAAGGGGTGAAAGGGTTAACTCTAGGGGAAATCAGGGGGTTAAACCTTTATTAGGGAGGGTAGGGGGCTACCCTGGACCTAACACTAACTGCCCTGACACTTTTTACTGTCACAACTGACACTAAATGCAGTGATCAGTAAATAAATGATCACTGCAATCAGTGACACTGTGACTGAGAGGGGGGCGGGGGCGATCGGGGGGGGGGGGGGGTAATTTGTGTGCCTATGTGTACCTACATGTCAGTGTAGTGTTGGTGCACTTACTTTCTCTGTTCTCCTTGCAGTCCAGTCAAAAAGACCGCCCCGAGGAGAATGACATCACTTCCTCCCTGCCTGTGTTTACACTACACAGGCGGGGGAAGCTTCTCATTCGCCAGGAGCGATAGAGAGGGGATGGCCAGAAACCAACGGCCATCCCCTCATCCCGGATCACTCCTGAAGCGAAACGGACCGCCGCAGCCAGCGGGAGGGGGTCCGATCGGACCCCCCACCCGCTGGAAGGCAAGCACGTACATGTACGTGCTTGTGCCTGTCGGTGCCATTGTGCTAACGTACATTTACATGCGGCGGTCCTTAAGTGGTTAATGTAGAACTATTTTTTTTCTCAGTTTATGCCGACGACACAAAATTAAGCAGGGCAATAACTTCACATCAAGATATAGAATTTTTACAGCAAGACCTGAACAAAATAATGGAGTGAGCAACTACATGGCAAATGAGGTTTAATGTGGAAAATGTAAGCTAATGCACTTAAGGGCAAAAAACATGAATGCAAACTATTCACTAACGGGAGAACCGATGGATGGAATCAAGAATGGAGAAAGATCTGAGGGTCCTAGTAGATGACAGATTGAGCAATGGCATGCAAGGTCAAGCTGCAGCTACCAAAGCCGGCAGAATATTAGCATGCATAAAAAAGGGATATACTCCAGGGAACTATAATCCTACCACTTTGTAAAACATTGGTTAAACCACATCTGGAGTATTCTGTCCAGTTTTGGTCACCAGTCCTCAGAAGGGATGTGCCGGAACTGGAAAGAATCCAAAGAAGGGCAACAAAACTAATAAGGGGACTGGAGGGCAGCAATTACGAGAAAAGACTGCAAACACTAAATTTATTTTTGCTGGAGAAAAAGATGCTTAAGAGGAGACTTGATAGTAATTTACAAATACCCCTGGCGATCCCAGCATAGGAAAAAAACGATTCAGTTTCAAGGAGTGTAAGAGGACACAGGGCCACACATTGAGATTGGAGGAGAAGCAGTTTAACCTTAAACTGTGCAGGGGGTTTTTCACTGTCAGGGTAATAAGGATGTGGAACTCTCTTCCACAATTGGTGGTGACTGGGGGGAGTATTGATAGTTTTAAAGTGGTTTGGTACCTAAAAATGAAACTTCATGTTATTAAATTCACCAGATAGCATACTTACCTAAACGAACCCTGAAAAAAAAAAATATTCGTTACTTACCTTTTATTTCTGTTTCAGCTGACTTCCGGGTTGTCCTCCCGTGGGAGTAGGCGTGGCTATCGTCCTCGCAATGGTCCCTGGGAGCTATTTCCCAAGAATCCATGGGGGACAATGAAATTGCAAAATCTCGCGAGATTTCGCAAGGACGCCGGTCACGTTGGAGGGTGAGCAGATCATCCATGGATGATGTGGGGGGTTCCTGCGATCGCCCGTGCGGTAGACGCGTGTGTGTGTCGCCCGCACATACCGATGCGGTGCTCCCCCTGACTTCCTGTGTTTTGGCTTCTCCTGGCCCCGCCCCCTCTCCTCCTCTGACAGAGGGACGGATTTGCTGGGCGGCTGATTTCTACACACAGCGAGTGACACTTGTGAGCGGATTAGTACGGACTGATCCCCCCCTCCTCCCCCCGGCCGGGGCTGAGCATTCCTTCCTCCACACCTCCGGTATGTCCTCCTCCCTGAGCCCCGTCCTCCTCCCCCGAGGGGAGGCGTGAGCGGCGATCACCCGGGGGACACTACAAGAAAGTTTGTTGTGCCGGAGGGGCGAAGCATGGGCAGCACCACCATGGACATCTCCGATCGCTGACAGCTGGCCCCCCCCACCCGTCCGGACACCCCCCCCCCCCACACACACCAATCACTGCTGGGTCAGCCTGACACCACTGTGGTCTGTGTTGGTGGACGTCATCATATACCAGGAAGTAAATGCCTGTGGGCTTCAGATGCCCACAGGCAAAATGGAAAACGCCAGAGCAGGTTTTTATAAGTCATCCCAAGGAAAGGATTCGTCGCGCCGGGGGACAAAAAAACGCCGGACGTGGATGCCAATCGAAGGTAGCACTCGCCCACCTGTGACACAGGTAAGAAAAAAAAAAAAAAAAAGAGCGGAATCCCATGACATACAGGGATATGGGAAATGAAAGACACTGACACTGACACGCCTACACAGGTTGAACTGGATGGACTATTGTCTTTATTCAACCTTACCTACTATGACTGACTATGATACTATGAACTAGTGTATGCTACACTACAATAATCAGACCGAAATCTAGTTACAGCACAACTGCTAAACTCCAACTGTGAACTAGAATTAAGTATTACTACACACAGAATGTAACTATTCTCATCAGGACATTAAGTGAGGTGAAATTCAAAACTCGTCACTGAGACAGGAAATGAGGTGGAATCTCTTGTCCTGTCCAAGAAATAATAATAATAATAATAATAATAAAATCAGAAAAAATCATAAAATATTGCACTGAAATTTAACTTTTAAAAAGGTTTTATTTTGAGATTTGGGGTTAAATGGAAAACCTCATAGCAGCCAATCAAATTCAGTTATTTTTCTACTGGAAGGTTGGCAATTGAACAAATACCTGATTTGTGTTATGGACAGCACATCTGTTTCCCCTTATATTCCTTCTTTTTTTTCAATCTTGTTTCAAGAGGAAATTGAAGAGGAAGGAGAATACTTACTAAGTGGTCATAGCAGTGCTTTGTCACAGTTTTCATGTTTTGATGATTCCCTATTATATATTTACCTCCATATTTTATGGCTGTCTAAATTTATTATAAAATAATTAAAGCTGACCATTGGTATTTTGTTATTACTAGGCTATTCACCAAACTGTGTTGCATGCATTCCAAGTATTTTCATACTCCTGTTTTAGTGTTTATCCAACTTCATATGCTTGATTTTTTTTTCATGCATCAACTACTTCAATAAAAAGTCTATCAGGTCTCATAAGTTTCACTACAGCAGTTTTGAAGAATGCCTCCTTGTTCTGGAATTTAACTATGGAAGCTTCTATGCAGTATGGCCCGAAGCACAAAGAAAAGAAGTGTGTTCATATTCAGGGCATTTATTGCCACCAGTTTGGCCTTTTTTCTAGATTTAGGTATGTAGGTTAACACTTAGATTTACCTCTGGTCAACAAACCTTGGTTAAAGCGAACCTGGCATGCTAGATGTAGATTGATCAGTATGTAAGAAGTCATGCTATTCATTTTTTTATTGTTCCTTGCATAATAAAATAATTTGATTTTGGAACTGACCAGTTAGATCTTTCCGATTTGTTTTAAAAGGCAAATCTGCTAAAAAAAATAAAAAAAATAAAATAAAGTGGAAGAGCTCCCTGAAGTGACCCTGTGAACCCAGGTTCACTTGTACACCAATAGCTCACCTGTTAAAACAAGAGGGAATATACTTACCTTTGTGGTAACCTATATCTTGAAATATTGATACTAGTATTCAGCCAGTCAGATGGATCAAATGCCTGTTTTCCTTGCTGTACTCTGTGATTTCTCCCATCAGCTTGCACATTGCTACAGAGGGGCAAGTATTCCACATACTTGGTGGTAAAGTGTGGAATACTTAAAGTGGCCTGGGAGTTGAAATAGGGTTGATTCTACAACCTGGAATGAGAGCAACTTCAAAGCCAGCAATTTGAAAAACAACTCTAAGATTCTTGGTATGGGGTTTTTGTTTTTTTTCCCACTCCAGCAGATGCAGAAAAGACACGTGCCTTGATAAAGATGCTGGAGACAAAGGGTTGGTGTAGGTGCAGGAGATGTCTTTTTTGTAAATCAGAAAATAGTTTTTATTCTGAAAGAAACACATGACATCATCATACCATCATCTGACTTCATACCATCATCATGTCTTCACCTAATATGTCTCATCCCTCCAATAATCTATTCAACACAAGTTGAGGTGGTGCAAGGCCTGGAACATCTAACCATGGTTGCCAAATAGAGAAGAATTGTTTAGGGGCTTTTCTATGTAGGTAGGTAAATTTTCTTTACTTATTGTGGAATTGCCTGTTCTATCCATTGTCCCCTGGGAGAAATGAGATGTCTTTAGACATCTATGCATTTGCTTACCTCTCCTCAGCATGGCCTTTGACTTTCTTCATCACTTGACAGGACATATTCTAAGACTTCTGAAACCTCTTGTAAGGCTTCCCTCCCTGTTACTAGAGGTAACAGATGTTGTGGCAGATGTAATAGGAGAATTTTTTGGAGGTGGGAGGTAGAAGGGGGGATGCGGAAAGTGAGAAATGAGAAGAAGTGTGGGCCCTTCTTATTGAAGTGTTGCTCCCATTGAGCTATTTTGTGCAAAGTCATGAGTTTCCTTATAAATGTGGCACACAAAAAGCTGTTTTTTATCAAAGCTGATACATTGCAGACAGAGGCTGCAGACCACAACAGGGCTGTTGGCAGCAGCTTAAGCTGGGTAAACACTGTCCGAAAATTGGCGGGTTCAGCGGGAACTGGCCAACTTTTGGCCAGTGTGTACAGCAGTCTGTCTGACAGTCAATGGCTGTGAGCCCTAATTAATGTACTGAGTACTGCTTGGACCTTGAAGAAGGGGACATACCCTGAAAGCTTGTCCTGAAAAATTGTATGTTAGTGCAAATAAAAAAAGTATCACAGACAGTACTCAATTTTCTCTGTGACAATTGCACTAATATGGCTACAATCACATTAAGAATGTAATCTAAATATACATTTTTATGTGCAGCTTCTGGACTTTGCCCAATAATTTTAATATATTTTGATCTGAATAAGGTAAATTCCTAAAACAGACCATCAGACCATTACAAATGCTGTTGCCTGTTTATCCATATAATCAATTGTGCTGACATCATTAATGGTGAAGAAATCAATGCTAATTATCATCATACGTAAAGAAAGGTTAAGTCCATGTAGATCAGTAGAACATTGTATAGAGCAGCACAAAGCGTTTGTTTACTTGGAAAATATTAAGGCACAGATTGCCTCTGGCACAGAAAGGGGTTTTAAATGGTTGAATAAGCAACACTGCTCACATTTCTGGGATGATGTATTTTAATAACCAATTTACTTGCATGCCATAACAAATTAGATCTGTACAAATCTAAAGAGAAATTGAGCTATGCATGTTTATTAAGTCATGGTGAAATCTAGGTCTGCTGATTAGCTACTAATGCCATACATTCTGTACTCTGCTATCCCACAGAGATTTCACCACTGTTATAGCTGCATACTGTGTAATAAATAACAACCACACATAAGAACTGTGTTTCTTTCTAGTTTTGTTCTAAAACAGGTTTCTGTGCCAAATATATAACTGGAAAGGTTATTTTAAGGTTTCCATCTTGCAGTATGAGTTGGAAAACACAGGAAAAAAATTGCAGTTTTCTAAGCTGTTAAACTGAAATAATCTTTGTTAGTGTAAAAGCTCTCTTGTTTGACCAAAGGCACACAGGTTTCTTGCCAGACGGTGTTGAGATATCATGATGCCTTAAGCCCTAGGCACCATATTGCCCTAGACACCCCTGAATGATGACATCCTTTGAACAAGCTCCCCTTCTTGTATCATGCAATTATATTAGTAAAAACAACTGCTAGAATGTGCCATTGCATAAGCAAACAGTCTGCTTTAAATTCACTTCTACTGTATAAACCAGCGGTCTTCAAACTGCGGCCCGAGTGCCAGATGTGGCCCTTTGTTTGCCTTTATTCAGCCCTTGATGTACCATTCCACTTCCATTTCCACTGACAACGGGGTGGGTGCTGTTCCTCCCACTGACACCAACTATGGGGAACTATTCCTCCCACTACAAATTCTGGATGAACCCTCTGCACACAGCGTTACACCCTTTCCAGCAAACTATTGTAGCAGAGCATCCCAGAGAGAGCCTGGGAAAGTCCTGTTCGGGGTTTATACCTCTCCCAGGCTCCTCTCATACACATTCAGGAATCTGTGATCCAGTTGGAGTCTTGGTCCTCCTCCCCAGGCTAATTTAGGCTCACCTGAGCAGACAGCCTTTGCTCTCTCTGCCTGGGACATTCACACAGTTGGTCCCTGAAGAGAAGTAAGGTTGGTAAAACCTCTTAAGCCGTTGTTTTTGTGGAGACTGACAAGCAGTAGGCTTGTTGAGCCTGGTAGTGAGGGCCTGCAGATGGTATAGCTAGAGCCGTGACATGGCTAGGTTTTGTGTTTTGTTACTTTGCCCTTTATTTTGTTCTTTTGGAGCACTGTACAGCACCTGTATAAGGACTTGTATATATCACAAATAAACACAGCACTGTTGGTCACTTCATTTCTGGACTTGGTATCTGTGCCTGAGAAACGGCTCATCCTAGGGAGCTTTATACCTGCTACCTGTCCCCCAGGTTACATATGGTGGAGGCTGTGACCAGCTGTAGTAAGTTACTACTTAAAAGGCCAGTACCTAGAGTGATTAAACATGGAGGAAATCCTAAAACAATTGATGATATCCAACGCTACACAACAACAAGCAAACGCTGCACAACAACAAGCAAATGCTGAACAGCAGAAAACAAATCCTATCGCACAGGAGCAAACCAAGGCGCTGTTCCAACAGATTAGGGCTGTACAGGAGCAAACTAATGCTGCACTACAGCAAGCTAGTGCTATCGCACAGGCGCAATCGCAGAGGCTGTTTGAACAGCTAGCCACTGATGCCTAAGCGGATAGGAAAACCTTGACGGAGGTTGTGGAGATTAGTGATGGACGAACGTTTCGCCCGGCGGTCGTTTCGCGGCGAATTTCCGACTTTCGCCGTCCGCGGGTTCGAACGCCTTTTTCCGTCGTTCGCCCCGGCGGACTTACGTGTTTAATGTATACAAGAACTTTAACCTTTCGTGACACGTTTATCATGTGTTACAGGACAACCAATTGAGACATGACAGCTCATGGACACTTGGACATTCCCCCTAACCTATAAATACACCCGATCCGGTGGCCATTTTACATTCTTTCTTCTGTCACTGTAGGGAAAGGATCCTGTGTGGAGTAGGGACAGAGAAAACGCTAGCTATTTGGTACACAAAAGTTCTTTTCAGGACTGGTATAGGTGTTAGGTCAGCAGCCTGAGTTTCTTTTGTCAGTTTAGATAAAGGGACAGAGCGCTGTATGCTGCTATTTTAGGGACAGCTCAGCCAGATTAGTCTTTCTTCATCATCATCATCATCATCATCATTAGCTGTTACTATCAGGTCCACAAAAGAGCTGTTCCAGCTAATCGTTCCAGCCTACTCTTTTTTGCCAATTTGTATAGGGACAGGCAGGAAGCAGTGTGTCAGGCAGTGAGGATAATTTTAAAGACTTGCTGTTACTATTAGTTCCACAAAGGTTCTTTTCAGGACTGGTATCAGTGGTACGGTAATAGGCTTGTACACGTATAATATTCTTTCTTCCAAATATAGAAAGAATATTATACTTGACTGCTGCCCTTCTGCTGCAGTCTGCTAATCATTCACAACTCACTTGTTCCACAAAGCTCTTTATCAGGACTGGTAACTTGGTCTGTCTAGGGTGCTACGGTACATAGGCTTGGGTGCGGTACAGTCTGCTGTTCTGTAAGGACCGCTATCGGTCCACAATACATAGGGTTGCCGTGCACTACTGCTGACCGCTGCCCTATACTGCAGCAGTCCTTCAGCGGTATAGGGACTGACGCACAGTCTGCTAAACACTAATACACAACCTGCTTGGTCCACAAAAGTTCTTATAAGGACTGGTAACTTGGTATAGGGTGCTACGGTACATAGGCCTGAGTGCGTTACAGTCTGCTGTTCTGTAAGGACCGCTATCGGTCCACAATACATAGGGTTGACGTGCACTACTGCTGACCGCTGCCCTATACTGCAGCAGTCCTTCAGCGGTATAGGGACTGACGCACAGTCTGCTAAACACTAACACACAACCTGCTTGGTCCACAAAAGTTCTTATAAGGACTGGTAACTTGGTATAGGGTGCTACGGTACATAGGCCTGAGTGCAGTACAGTCTGCTGTTCTGTAAGGACTGCTATCGGTCCACAATACATAGGGTTGCCGTGCACTACTGCTGACCGCTGCCCTATACTGCAGCAGTCCTTCAGCGGTATAGGGACTGACGCACAGTCTGCTAAACACTAATACACAACCTGCTTGGTCCACAAAAGTTCTTATAAGGACTGGTAACTTGGTATAGGGTGCTACGGTACATAGGCCTGAGTGCAGTACAGTCTGCTGTTCTGTAAGGACCGCTATCGGTCCACAATACATAGGGTTGCCGTGCACTACTGCTGACCGCTGCCCTATACTGCAGCAGTCCTTCATTGGTATAGGGACTGACGTACAGTCTGCTAATCACTAACACACAACCTGCTTGGTCCACAAAAGTTCTTATAAGGACTGGTAACTTGGTATAGGGTGCTACGGTACATAGGCCTGAGTGCAGTACAGTCTGCTGTTCTGTAAGGACTGCTATCGGTCCACAATACATAGGGTTGCCGTGCACTACTGCTGACCGCTGCCCTATACTGCAGCAGTCCTTCAGCGGTATAGGGACTGACGCACAGTCTGCTAAACACTAATACACAACCTGCTTGGTCCACAAAAGTTCTTATAAGGACTGGTAACTTGGTATAGGGTGCTACGGTACATAGGCCTGAGTGCAGTACAGTCTGCTGTTCTGTAAGGACCGCTATCGGTCCACAATACATAGGGTTGCCGTGCACTACTGCTGACCGCTGCCCTATACTGCAGCAGTCCTTCATTGGTATAGGGACTGACGTACAGTCTGCTAATCACTAACACACAACCTGCTTGGTCCACAAAAGTTCTTATAAGGACTGGTAACTTGGTATAGGGTGCTACGGTACATAGGCCTGAGTGCAGTACAGTCTGCTGTTCTGTAAGGACTGCTATCGGTCCACAATACATAGGGTTGCCGTGCACTACTGCTGACCGCTGCCCTATACTGCAGCAGTCCTTCAGCGGTATAGGGACTGACGCACAGTCTGCTAAACACTAATACACAACCTGCTTGGTCCACAAAAGTTCTTATAAGGACTGGTAACTTGGTATAGGGTGCTACGGTACATAGGCCTGAGTGCAGTACAGTCTGCTGTTCTGTAAGGACCGCTATCGGTCCACAATACATAGGGTTGCCGTGCACTACTGCTGACCGCTGCCCTATACTGCAGCAGTCCTTCATTGGTATAGGGACTGACGCACAGTCTGCTAAACACTAATACACAACCTGCTTGGTCCACAAAAGTTCTTATAAGGACTGGTAACTTGGTATAGGGTGCTACGGTACATAGGCCTGAGTGCAGTACAGTCTGCTGTTCTGTAAGGACCGCTATCGGTCCACAATACATAGGGTTGCCGTGCACTACTGCTGACCGCTGCCCTATACTGCAGCAGTCCTTCATTGGTATAGGGACTGACGTACAGTCTGCTAATCACTAACACACAACCTGCTTGGTCCACAAAAGTTCTTATAAGGACTGGTAACTTGGTATAGGGTGCTACGGTACATAGGCCTGAGTGCAGTACAGTCTGCTGTTCTGTAAGGACTGCTATCGGTCCACAATACATAGGGTTGCCGTGCACTACTGCTGACCGCTGCCCTATACTGCAGCAGTCCTTCAGCGGTATAGGGACTGACGCACAGTCTGCTAAACACTAATACACAACCTGCTTGGTCCACAAAAGTTCTTATAAGGACTGGTAACTTGGTATAGGGTGCTACGGTACATAGGCCTGAGTGCAGTACAGTCTGCTGTTCTGTAAGGACCGCTATCGGTCCACAATACATAGGGTTGCCGTGCACTACTGCTGACCGCTGCCCTATACTGCAGCAGTCCTTCATTGGTATAGGGACTGACGCACAGTCTGCTAAACACTAATACACAACCTGCTTGGTCCACAAAAGTTCTTATAAGGACTGGTAACTTGGTATAGGGTGCTACGGTACATAGGCCTGAGTGCAGTACAGTCTGCTGTTCTGTAAGGACCGCTATCGGTCCACAATACATAGGGTTGCCGTGCACTACTGCTGACCGCTGCCCTATACTGCAGCAGTCCTTCATTGGTATAGGGACTGACGTACAGTCTGCTAATCACTAACACACAACCTGCTTGGTCCACAAAAGTTCTTATAAGGACTGGTAACTTGGTATAGGGTGCTACGGTACATAGGCCTGAGTGCAGTACAGTCTGCTGTTCTGTAAGGACTGCTATCGGTCCACAATACATAGGGTTGCCGTGCACTACTGCTGACCGCTGCCCTATACTGCAGCAGTCCTTCAGCGGTATAGGGACTGACGCACAGTCTGCTAAACACTAATACACAACCTGCTTGGTCCACAAAAGTTCTTATAAGGACTGGTAACTTGGTATAGGGTGCTACGGTACATAGGCCTGAGTGCAGTACAGTCTGCTGTTCTGTAAGGACCGCTATCGGTCCACAATACATAGGGTTGCCGTGCACTACTGCTGACCGCTGCCCTATACTGCAGCAGTCCTTCATTGGTATAGGGACTGACGTACAGTCTGCTAATCACTAACACACAACCTGCTTGGTCCACAAAAGTTCTTATAAGGACTGGTAACTTGGTATAGGGTGCTACGGTACATAGGCCTGAGTGCGTTACAGTCTGCTGTTCTGTAAGGACCGCTATCGGTCCACAATACATAGGGTTGCCGTGCACTACTGCTGACCGCTGCCCTATACTGCAGCAGTCCTTCAGCGGTATAGGGACTGACGCACAGTCTGCTAAACACTAACACACAACCTGCTTGGTCCACAAAAGTTTTTATAAGGACTGGTAACTTGGTATAGGGTGCTACGGTACATAGGCCTGAGTGCAGTACAGTCTGCTGTTCTGTAAGGACCGCTATCGGTCCACAATACATAGGGTTGACGTGCACTACTGCTGACCGCTGCCCTATACTGCAGCAGTCCTTCAGCGGTATAGGGACTAAGAGTTTTGTCACAGGGTGATTTAAAAAATGACAGGCAGAGGAAGAGGCAGGCCCTTCCGCAGGGGTGGTAGGGGTAGGGCAGGAGCAACAGCCTTGAGCCAAAGTGGGAAGTTGCAGAAGGTGCGTTCAATTACTTTAAAGGACGCACCAGACTTGGTTGAGTGGCTCACTCAGCCTTATTCTTCTGCACCCTCCTCATCCTCTCGATCTGCACCCTCTTCTTCACTCTCTGCTATGTGCACCCCCAAAGACACTACCACCAACAACACCACCACCACCACATACCTTCCGCTTGAGTGCAAATGGGGGCCTTCATGCTCCAGTGTTTTAATAGGGACCCCCGTATAAAAAGCATGAGGGTCAAGGACCAGTACTGGGTGGCAACGTACTTAGATCCCCGGTACAAACACAAAATGGCGGAAATGTTACCGCCGTCGCAGAGGGCTGTCAGAATGCAGCACTTCCAGGCCTTGCTTCGAGAAATGCTGCATTCTGCTTTTGCGTGCGCTGGCAGAGGAGCAATTCCCACTCCCAGAGAAGGATTTGCGGGTACCAATCCAACAGCGCCTGCAAGAAGAGGCCGGTTTGAAGATGTGTTGGTGACTTCGGATATGAGGTCATTCTTTCAGCCGACCCATCGACAGGTGTCATCCGGATCCAGCATCAGGGAACGCCTAGACCGTCAGGTGTCCGACTACATTGGGTTAACGGCCGATGTGGACGCTCTGAGGAGTGATGAACCCCTAGACTACTGGGTGGGCAGGCTTGACCTCTGGCCAGAGCTTGCCCAATTTGCAATCGAACTGTTGGCTTGCCCCTCATCCAGTGTCCTGTCCGAAAGGACGTTCAGCGCAGCAGGGGGGATTGTGACCGATAAGCGTACTCGCCTAGCTCACGACAGTGTTAACTACCTCACATTTCTAAAAATGAATGAGGCATGGATCTCGGAGGAATTCAACACATGTGATCAGTAGACCATGTATATGTCTATAAACAATTTTTGGAATCAAGCACACAGACCTTCTTAATTCATTTGGCTCACTTCCCTGACCCAAAAAAGCACACCGTACTATATGCCCCTACCCTCCTCTTTGAAGAGGTTGAGCGGTGTCATATTTCTACTGGGGCTGCTTATTATGAGGGGTTCCCACCATCCCTGTGCTGTGCTGACTTCCTCCTGGGTGTTCTTATTATGAGGGGCTCCCACCATCCCTGTGCTGTGCTGACTTCCTCCTGGGGGTTCTTATTATGAGGGGATCACACCATCCCTGTGCTGTGCTGACTTCCTCCTGGGGCTGCTTACGGTGCTGCTGTCAGCGCTGTATGTCACGGAGCTGCTGTCAGCGCTGTATGTCACGGAGCTGCTGTCAGCGCTGTATGTCACGGAGCTGCTGTCAGCGCTGTATGTCACGGAGCTGCTGTCAGCGCTGTATGTCACGGAGCTGCTGTCAGCGCTGTATGTCACGGAGCTGCTGTCAGCGCTGTATGTCACGGAGCTGCTGTCAGCGCTGTATGTCACGGAGCTGCTGTCAGCGCTGTATGTCACGGTGCTGCTGTCAGCGCTGTATGTCACGGAGCTGCTGTCAGCGCTGTATGTCACGGAGCTGCTGTCAGTGCTGTATGTCACGGAGCTGCTGTCAGCGCTGTATGTCACGGAGCTGCTGTCAGCGCTGTATGTCACGGAGCTGCTGTCAGCGCTGTATGTCACGGTGCTGCTGTCAGCGCTGTATGTCACGGAGCTGCTGTCAGCGCTGTATGTCACGGAGCTGCTGTCAGTGCTGTATGTCACGGAGCTGCTGTCAGCGCTGTATGTCACGGAGCTGCTGTCAGCGCTGTATGTCACGGAGCTGCTGTCAGCGCTGTATGTCACGGTGCTGCTGTCAGCGCTGTATGTCACGGAGCTGCTGTCAGCGCTGTATGTCACGGAGCTGCTGTCAGCGCTGTATGTCACGGAGCTGCTGTCAGCGCTGTATGTCACGGAGCTGCTGTCAGCGCTGTATGTCACGGAGCTGCTGTCAGCGCTGTATGTCACGGTGCTGATGTCAGTGCTCTGTATTACGGTGCTGCTGTCAGTGCTCTGTATCTCCTGCACCCTCTTGTTTGCCTACCCTGGTCCCTGACCTTCCCTCTCCTCCATTGCCTTCATTAGCTCCATAGTCCTGAATTGTCAGAACAATTTCCCAAATAAAAAAAAAATGCTTGTAGTTATCGATCCCAAATTCACCTCATACATGTATTATGCTATTGTCCAGGTGGTGGGACTACGTGCTACCCCCTAATAATTACCCCGTGGCCGCAAATTCGACCTAAAGGTTTGCGAAATTCGCCTCCCATTGAAGTCAATGGAGCCCGCGGCGAACGGTCGTTTTCGCGAACGTTTGTGTCCGTTCGCGTTTCGCGTTCGCGAAACGTCCCGTCGGAAGTTCGTCCATCACTAGTGGAGATGCTAGCACAGTGATTACCTGCTAAAGTTGATGTTGGAGACAAGCCCTCAGCCATCCATGTGGGTCGCTTTCTTTCCAAGATGACTACAGATGATGATACAGAGGCCTTTCTGCTAACGTTTGAGCGGACTGCTGAGAGGGAAGGTTGGCCTAAAACCCAGTGGGCAGGACTGGTCGCTCCCTTGCTTTCTGGTGAATCGCAGAAGGCCTACTATGATTTTGAATCAGCAGAAGCGGGAGACTATGAAAAGGTCAAACGGGAAATCCTGGCACGACTTGGTGCCACTTTGGCAGTTAAAGCACAGCGGGTCCACAGCTGGTTCTTTCAAGGGGAGAAGCCCCCAAGATCGCAGATGTTCGACCTAATTCACCTGGTGAGGAAATGGCTACAGCCGGAGTCCCTGTCTGGGCCACAAATAGTGGAGCGTGTGGTCATGGACCGGTTCCTGAGGTCACTACCAATTCCCCTGCAGAGGTGGGTGAGTCAAGGAGACCCCAAATCGGCAGACAACCTCGTGGAACTCGTTGAAAGATACTTTGCTGCAGAAAACCTGGTCACCACCCCTACAACTGCGCAGACTTTCCACCCAAAGCCACGGTCTCCCCAGGCAACCGGTAAGACTGTTCCAGGGGAAGTGGGGGGTAAAGATGGCAAGGAAATAGGGGGGAGGAATTTTGTGGCCAGGACTGAAGTTTGGCGTCCCAAACAAGGAAAGCCATTGCCTGTCAGCAAACCAAACTGGGGAAACGTCAGATGTTTTCGTTGCCAAGAACTAGGACATGTTGCAGCAAATTGTCCATTGACAGATGAACCGATGCAGTGCGATTTTTTTTTTTCCATTAGGAGACAGTCTATGTTTGCAGCTGTTTCATGCGCTGCCGCACCAAATATGGGAAAACCAATGTGTCAAATGACTGTTAATGATAAGCCTATTACAGCCTTGCTGGACTCTGGAAGTCTAGTGACTTTGGTTACAGCTGAAATAATTGAATCTGTGAATTGTCATGCTCAAAAAATTGCTGTGATCTGTATACATGGGGATACTCGGGAGTACCCTATAACCACTGTTTGGTTTAAAACTGACTTAGGTACGGTGACCCATCAGGTTGGACTTGTCCCCAACTTGGTGCACAGGGCCATCATTGGTAGGGACTTCCCTAAGTTTTGGCAACTGTGGGATCGTCCCGACCCGGTCGCAGTGCCTGACTCAGTGGCAGACCCAGAACTCATGGCCCCTACTGACAATGTGGCTACAGGGGATTCCTCTCAGGACTCCCCGTGTTTTCCTCTGTCGGTTATGGCAGGAGAACTGGAGGAGTCTGAGGAAGTCCCCACCACCAGTAGAGCTGGACAGCCGTCTGCTGAATCCGAGCCTACGTTGGAGTTTGCTGACCTTAATGTGCACAAAGAAATTTTGGTACGGAGCAAAGAAAAGACTAGACCCTTGCCCGGGCCTGGGAAAATGTAACAGTGATTAATGAGGTACCTGTCGAACCAGGGGACAGGCCCTGTTTTCCTTATTTTAGCAGCAGTGAGGATTTACTTTATCGTGTATGTAAAATGAATGATGAAGTGGTTGAACAGTTGGTGGTCCCTAAGCCATACAGACAGGTGGTGTTGGAACTTGCCCATTGGCACTTGCTAGGAGGCCATTTAGGGGTTGAAAAAACGACTGAAAGGGTGTTGCGTAGGTTTTACTGGCCCGGGGTACAGAAAGATATTAAGAATTATTGTCAATCCTGTCCTGTGTGTCAGATGTCAGCCCCACTACCCCACTTCCGAAGTCCTTTAGTGCCATTACCTATTATTGAAGTGCCCTTTGAGAGGATTGCCATGGACCTTGTGGGTCCACTCCCCAAGTCTCGGGGTCACCAGCATATCCTAGTAATCATGAATTATGCTACCCGTTACCCTGAAGCGGTTCCCTTACGCACCGTGTCTGCTAAAAACATTGCCAAAGAGCTGTTTATGGTGTTCAGTTGGATGGGCATCCCTAAAGAAGTCCTTACAGACCAGGGTACCCCATTTATGTTACGAATAACTAGGGAGCTCTGCAAGTTGTTTAAGGTGACACAGTTGCGAACCTCAGTGTACCATCCTCAAACGGATGGCTTGGTGGAACGCTTCAATAAGACATTAAAGAGCATGTTAAAAAAGGTTGTTGACAAGGATGGGAAAAACTGGGACTTCCTGATACCATACTTGATGTTTACCATCAGGGAGGTTCCCCAGTCCTCTACGGGGTACTCTCCATTTGAGTTGCTTTATGGGAGACACCCTCTGGGACTTTTAGACATAACCAAAGAAACTTGGGAAGGGGAGCAGACACCCCATAAAAGTGTCATTGAGCACATCGCTCAAATGCAAGAGGATTGCAGCAATCATGCCGATGGTAAAAGAACACTTACTGCCGGCCAAGGCAGCCCAACAGAGAATATACAACAGGGGGGCCCAACTCTGGGTTTTCTCACCTGGTGACAGGGTCCTGGTGTTGGTTCCTACTGTTGAGAGCAAGTTCCTGGCTAAGTGGCAGGGTCCCTTTGAAGTAATTGAAAGAGTTGGGGAAGTCAACTACAAGGTATATCAACCAGGAAAAAGGAAGCCCGAGCAGGTTTACCATGTAAACCTGTTAAAGCCCTGGAAGGATAGACTGGTGTTAACTGCGAGACCCCTCCCGGTAATGCCTAAGGGCACTGAGTCCCCTCTGATCCCTGAGGTCACAATTCCTGATACCTTGTCATGTTCCCAAAAACAGGAAGCTAGAGAGTTCCTGATAAGGAATAGAGAGACATTTTCAGAGTTACCTGGCATGACTTCAGCAGTTCAACATGATATTGTTACTGAACCTGGGGTACGTGTCAAGCTCAAACCCTACAGAATCCCTGAAGCGAGGAAAAAAGACATCAGCAATGAAGTTAAAATAATGTTGGAACTGGATGTTATTGAGGAATCCAATAGTGATTGGTCTAGCCCCATTGTGTTAGTCCCAAAACCGGATGGCACTTGGAGGTTCTGTAATGACTTCAGGAAGCTTAATGCAGTGACAAAGTTTGACACATACCCAATGTCCAGAGTAGACGAACTTGGCAAAGCTCGCTATATTATCACTTTCGACTTGACAAAAGGGTATTGGCAAATACCCCTGACTGATAGCGCCAAAGAGAAGACTGCATTTGTGACCCCGGAGGGTTCATTTCAATATAAAAAAAATGCCTTTTGGGTTGCAAAATGCCCCGGCGACATTTCAGAGGGCCATGGACAGGACCCTAAGACTCCGCCGACGATATGCAGCAGCCTATTTAGATGACATAGTGGTATATAACGCTGACTGGGAGTCTCACTTGCCTCGTGTCCAGGCTGTCCTTGATTCCCTCTTCAAAGACGGTTTTACGGCAAATCCAAAAAAATGTGCCATTGGTCTAGAGGAAGCCAAGTATTTGGGCTACACTATTGGCCGTGGTGTCATAAAACCTCAAGTGAGTAAAATAGAAGCCATCCAGGAGTGGCCACGTCCTGCAAACAAGAAGCAGGTCAGGGCCTTTCTTGGCATTGTGGGGTATTATAGAAGATTTATTCCAAATTTTGCAACTATAGCTGCCCTTCTGACAGACCTGACAAAAGGTAAAGACTCTGTAATGGTGAAATGGTCCTCACTAGCAGAGGAGTCTTTCCAGGTCCTGAAGAAGGCTCTTTGTGCACAGCCAGTACTGTACTCCCCCGATTTCTCTAAAGATTTTTTGGTTCAGACGGATGCGTCTGATGTGGGTATCAGGGCAGTACTATCGCAGGTACACAATGGGGAAGAACACCTTGTGGCATACCTAATTAGTGATGGACGAACTTCCGACGGGACGTTTCGCGAACGCGAAATGCGAACGGACCCAAACGTTCGCGAAACCGACCGTTCGCCGCGGGCCCCATTGACTTCAATGGGAGGCGAACTTTGCAAACCTTCATGTCGAATTTGCGGCCACGTGGTAATTATTAGGGGGTAAAACGTAGTCCCACCATCTGGACAATGACATAATACATGTATGAGGTGAATTTGGGATCGATAACTACAAGCATTTTTATTTTATTTGGGAAATTGTTCTAACAATTCAGGACTATGGAGCTAATGAAGGCAATGGAGGAGAGGGAAGGTCAGGGACCAGGGTAGGCAAAGAAGAGGGTGCAGGAGATGATCACCAGCAGCGTGACATACCGGAATGACACATGCACCGTGATAGAGGCATCTGACAGCAGCACCGTAATACAGAGCACTGACAGCAGCACCGTGACATACAGCGCTGACAGCAGCACCGTGACATACAGCGCTGACAGCAGCACCGTGACATACAGCGCTGACAGCAGCACCGTGACATACAGCGCTGACAGCAGCACCGTGACATACAGCGCTGACAGCAGCACCGTGACATACAGCGCTGACAGCAGCACCGTGACATACAGCGCTGACAGCAGCACCGTGACATACAGCGCTGAAAGCAGCACCGTGACATACAGCGCTGACAGCAGCACCGTGACATACAGCGCTGACAGCAGCACCGTGACATACAGCACTGACAGCAGCACCGTAAGCAGCCCCAGGAGGAAGTCAGCACAGCACAGGGATGGTGTGATCCCCTCATAATAAGAACCCCCAGGAGGAAGTCAGCACAGCACAGGGATAGTGTGATCCCTTCATAATAAGAACCCCCAGGAGGAAGTCAGCACAGCACAGGGATATCATAAGCAGCCCCAGTAGAAATATGACACCGCTCAACCTCTTCAAAGAGGAGGGTAGGGGCATATAGTACGGTGTGCTTTTTTGGGTCAAGGAAGTGAGCCAAATGAATTAAGAAGGTCTGTGTGCTTGATTAAAAAAATAGTTTATAGACATATACATGGTCTACTGGTCACATGTGTTGAATTCCTCCGAGATCCATGCCTCATTCATTTTTAGAAATGTGAGGTAGTTAACACTGTGGTGAGCTAGGCGAGTACGCTTATCGGTCACAATCCCCCCTGCTGCGCTGAACGTCCTTTCGGACAGGACACTGGATGAGGGGCAAGCCAACAGTTCGATTGCAAATTGGGCAAGCTCTGGCCAGAGGTCAAGCCTGCCCACCCAGTAGTCTAGGGGTTCATCACTCCTCAGAGCGTCCACATCGGCCGTTAACCCAATGTAGTCGGACACCTGACGGTCTAGGCGTTCCCTGATGCTGGATCCGGATGACACCTGTCGATGGGTCGGCTGAAAGAATGACCTCATATCCGAAGTCACCAACACATCTTCAAACCGGCCTCTTCTTGCAGGCGCTGTTGGATTGGTACCCGCAAATCCTTCTCTGGGAGTGGGAATTGCTCCTCTGCCAGCGCACGCAAAAGCAGAATGCAGCATTTCTCGAAGCAAGGCCTGGAAGTGCTGCATTCTGACAGCCCTCTGCGACGGCGGTAACATTTCCGCCATTTTGTGTTTGTACCGGGGGTCTAAGTACGTTGCCACCCAGTACTGGTCCTTGACCCTCATGCTTTTTATACGGGGGTCCCTATTAAAACACTGGAGCATGAAGGCCCCCATTTGCACTAAAGTGGAAGCGGTGTGGTGGCCTGGCTCCTGCTCATCATCCAGGATAATGTCGTCCTCTTCATTCTCCTCTCCCCATCCTCGCACAACAGGGATCCCAGAAAGGTTTAAAGCATGCTCTTCTTGCTCCTGCTCATCCGCCCCGGCACCATCCTCCTCTGACTCCTCATCAGACTCCTGTTGTTGACTTGTCTCAGATAGAGTAGCCCCCCCTGGGAATTCATCCAGCATTGCGACTTCCTCATCTTCCCGCTCCTGCTCCTCCACAGCCTGATCAATGACACGACGCAATGCACGCTCCAGAAAGAAGGCATAAGGTACCATGTCACTGATGGCGCCATGGCTGCGACTGACCAGTTTGGTGATCTCCTCAAATGGCCGCAGAAGTCTGCATGTGTCGCGCATGAGCAGCCACTGGCGCGGTGAAAAAAAACCCAGCTCCCCAGAACCGTTTCTTTCGCAGAGTTCATACAGGTAGACGTTAACTGCACGTTTCTGCTGGAGCAGCCTATCAAGCATATAGAAGGTTGAGTTCCATCGCGTCGGGCAATCGCAAATAAGACGTCTGACCGGCAGATGGTGTCGCCGCTGAATGTCAGCAAGGCGAGCCATGGCCGTGTAAGATCTTCTGAAATGGGCCGAGATTTTCCTTGCCTGCCGCAAGATGTCCTGGACCCCAGGGTATTTGACAAGGAATCGCTGCACGACCAAGTTTAAGACGTGTGCCATGCACGGCACGTGCGTGATTTTGCCCTGTTTCAATGCGCTAAGCAGATTGGCACCGTTGTCACACACCACTTTACCAACTGTCAAATTGAGCGGTGTTAGCCACTCATCTGCCTGTGAACGCAAAGCTGAAAGGAGTGCCGGGCCAGTGTGGCTCTTTGCTTCCAGGCACAACAGACGCAGCACGGCATGGCAACGTCTCACCTGGCATGTGGAATAGGTTCTGGGGAGCTTGGGCGGTGCAGTGGAAGAGACGCTAGCAGCGGAAAAGGAGGAGGCAGCTGAGGAGGAGAGGGAGGAGGATGGAGTAGGAGGAGGAGAAGAAGAGTCAGGCCTGCATGCAATCCGTGGCGGTAAAACCAAATCTACACGGGTGCCACGGGTTACATGCTTGACGGCCGTCAGAAGGTTCACCCAGTGGGCAGTAAAACTGATATACCTTCCCTGCCCGTGTTTGCTAGACCACGTGTCTGTGGTCAGATGTATCTTGGCACCGACACTGTGTGCCAGAGATACATTCACTTGCCGCTGAACATGGCCATATAGCTCTGGGATGCCCTTCTCTGAGAAATACTTCCTTCCTGGGACCTTCCATTGTGGTGTTCCAATGGCCACAAATTTGCGAAAGGCCTCCGAGTCCACCAGTTTATATGGCAGTAGTTGGCGGGCTATGAGTTCTGACAAGCCAGCCGCCAACCGTTGGGCAAGAGGGTTATCCGGCATCATCATTTTTTTACGCTCAAACATTAGGCCCACGGAAGCCTGCCTTTTTGCAGAAAAATGTGAGCTTGGCGTGATGGAAGGTGGAGTGGAGGACAATTGTGAGGAGAGAGGAGAAGGAGAAGTAGAAGACGAGGCTGGACGGTGAGAGCCTGCAGTGTGGCTTTGTGTGTTCCGTTGCTCCCACTGGGCTCGGTGATGGCTGCTCATGTGCCTTCTTAAGGCGGTCGTCCCTAGGTGAGTATTGGGCTTACCGCGACTAACGCGTTGACTGCAAAGATTGCAGATGGCAACGCTATTGTCAGCAGCGGACACGTTAAAAAAAGCCCACACTGCGGAGCCATGTGCCGGTGTCCTGGGAGCGCCAGATGTGACCGTACATGGTCGATGACTCGCTCCTGATACATTTGCAGTCTGCTTTGTCCCTGCTGTGCAATGTAAGTCATTGCTGCTTCTCCTCCCTATCTGCTGGTCCATATCTCCCTCTGAACTCCCCTCCTCTTCCTCTCTTGTGGGCACCCACGTGACATCACTAGACACGTCATCATCAACGTCACCTTCCCCACCGCTATAAGTAGAGATCTCGGAGTAGGCAGCAACACCGGGGACCAACCTCCTCCTTGGGCTGATCTGGGTACTGGCGTCAGACTGCTGAGTAGCGCTTGTTGCTACCTCCTCTTCCTGATCCAATACCAAGAGTGGCTGCGCATCAGAAATGTCCTCTTGATATGGATCGGAAAATAATTCCAGTGACTCAAGCGGAAGGTATGTGGTGGTGGTGGTGGTGGTCGTGTTGTTGGTGGTAGTGTCTTTGGGGGTGCACATAGCAGAGAGTGAAGAAGAGGGTGCAGATCGAGAGGATGAGGAGGGTGCAGAAGAGTAAGGCTGAGCGAGCCACTCAACCAAGTCTGGTGCATCCTTTAAAGTAATTGAACGCACCTTCTGCAACTTCCCACTTTGGCTCAAGCCTGTTGCTCCTGCCCTACCCCTACCACCCCTGCGGAAGGGCCTGCCTCTTCCTCTGCATGTCATTTTTTAAATGACCCTGTGACAAAACTCTTAGTCCCTATACCGCTGAAGGACTGCTGCAGTATAGGTGAGCGGTCAGCAGTGGTGCACGTCAACCCTATCTATTGTGGACCGATAGCGGTCCTTACAGAACAGCAGACTGTACCGCACTCAAGCCTATGTACCGTAGCACCCTATACCAAGTTACCAGTCCTTATAAGAACTTTTGTGGAACAAGCAGGTTGTGTGTTAGTGATTAGCAGACTGTACGTCAGTCCCTATACCGCTGAAGGACTGCTGCAGTATAGGGCAGCGGTCAGCAGTGGTGCACGTCAACCCTATCTATTGTGGACCGATAGCGGTCCTTACAGAACAGCAGACTGTACCGCACTCAAGCCTATGTACCGTAGCACCCTATACCAAGTTACCAGTCCTTATAAGAACTTTTGTGGAACAAGCAGGTTGTGTGTTAGTGATTAGCAGACTGTACGTCAGTCCCTATACCGCTGAAGGACTGCTGCAGTATAGGGCAGCGGTCAGCAGTGGTGCACGTCAACCCTATCTATTGTGGACCGATAGCGGTCCTTACAGAACAGCAGACTGTACCGCACTCAAGCCTATGTACCGTAGCACCCTATACCAAGTTACCAGTCCTTATAAGAACTTTTGTGGAACAAGCAGGTTGTGTGTTAGTGATTAGCAGACTGTACGTCAGTCCCTATACCGCTGAAGGACTGCTGCAGTATAGGTGAGCGGTCAGCAGTGGTGCACGTCAACCCTATCTATTGTGGACCGATAGCGGTCCTTACAGAACAGCAGACTGTACCGCACTCAAGCCTATGTACCGTAGCACCCTATACCAAGTTACCAGTCCTTATAAGAACTTTTGTGGACCAAGCAGGTTGTGTATTAGTGTTTAGCAGACTGTACGTCAGTCCCTATACCGCTGAAGGACTGCTGCAGTATAGGGCAGCGGTCAGCAGTGGTGCACGTCAACCCTATCTATTGTGGACCGATAGCGGTCCTTACAGAACAGCAGACTGTACCGCACTCAAGCCTATGTACCGTAGCACCCTATACCAAGTTACCAGTCCTTATAAGAACTTTTGTGGACCAAGCAGGTTGTGTATTAGTGTTTAGCAGACTGTACGTCAGTCCCTATACCGCTGAAGGACTGCTGCAGTATAGGTGAGCGGTCAGCAGTGGTGCACGTCAACCCTATCTATTGTGGACCGATAGCGGTCCTTACAGAACAGCAGACTGTACCGCACTCAAGCCTATGTACCGTAGCACCCTATACCAAGTTACCAGTCCTTATAAGAACTTTTGTGGAACAAGCAGGTTGTGTGTTAGTGATTAGCAGACTGTACGTCAGTCCCTATACCGCTGAAGGACTGCTGCAGTATAGGTGAGCGGTCAGCAGTGGTGCACGTCAACCCTATCTATTGTGGACCGATAGCGGTCCTTACAGAACAGCAGACTGTACCGCACTCAAGCCTATGTACCGTAGCACCCTATACCAAGTTACCAGTCCTTATAAGAACTTTTGTGGACCAAGCAGGTTGTGTATTAGTGTTTAGCAGACTGTACGTCAGTCCCTATACCGCTGAAGGACTGCTGCAGTATAGGGCAGCGGTCAGCAGTGGTGCACGTCAACCCTATCTATTGTGGACCGATAGCGGTCCTTACAGAACAGCAGACTGTACCGCACTCAAGCCTATGTACCGTAGCACCCTATACCAAGTTACCAGTCCTTATAAGAACTTTTGTGGAACAAGCAGGTTGTGTGTTAGTGATTAGCAGACTGTACGTCAGTCCCTATACCGCTGAAGGACTGCTGCAGTATAGGGCAGCGGTCAGCAGTGGTGCACGTCAACCCTATCTATTGTGGACCGATAGCGGTCCTTACAGAACAGCAGACTGTACCGCACTCAAGCCTATGTACCGTAGCACCCTATACCAAGTTACCAGTCCTTATAAGAACTTTTGTGGAACAAGCAGGTTGTGTGTTAGTGATTAGCAGACTGTACGTCAGTCCCTATACCGCTGAAGGACTGCTGCAGTATAGGTGAGCGGTCAGCAGTGGTGCACGTCAACCCTATCTATTGTGGACCGATAGCGGTCCTTACAGAACAGCAGACTGTACCGCACTCAAGCCTATGTACCGTAGCACCCTATACCAAGTTACCAGTCCTTATAAGAACTTTTGTGGACCAAGCAGGTTGTGTATTAGTGTTTAGCAGACTGTACGTCAGTCCCTATACCGCTGAAGGACTGCTGCAGTATAGGGCAGCGGTCAGCAGTGGTGCACGTCAACCCTATCTATTGTGGACCGATAGCGGTCCTTACAGAACAGCAGACTGTACCGCACTCAAGCCTATGTACCGTAGCACCCTATACCAAGTTACCAGTCCTTATAAGAACTTTTGTGGAACAAGTGAGTTGTGAATGTTTAGCAGACTGCAGCAGAAGGGCAGCAGTCAAGTATAATATCCTTTCTATATTTGGAAGAAAGAATATTATACATGTACAAGCCTATTACTGTACCACTGATACCAGTCCTGAAAAGAACCTTTGTGGAACTAATAATAACAGCAAGTCTTTAAAATTACCCTCACTGCCTGACAACACTGCTTCCTTCCTGTCCCTATACAAATTGGCAAAAAAAGAGAACGATTAGTGGTTACTGGAACAGCTCTTTTGTGGACCTTGATAGTAACAGCTAATGATGATGATGATGATGATGATGATGAAAGACTAATCTGGCTGTCCCTGTAGCATACACCGTCCTTTCCCTTTCTCTAAACTAACAAAAGACACTCAGGCTGCTGCAAGAATCAGCAGCACAGCAAACCTATCAACACCTAACACCTATACCAGTCCTGAAAAGAACTTTTGTGTACCAAATAGCTAGTGGTTTATCTCTCCCTACTCCACACAGGAACCTGTCCCTATCTTAACAGAAGAAAGAATGTAAAATGGCCACCGGATCGGGTGTATTTATAGGTTAGGGGGAATGTACAAGTGTCCATGTGCTGTCATGTCTCAATTGGCTGTCCTGTATCACATGATAAACGTGTCACCAAAGGTTAAAGTTCTTGTATACATTAAACACGTAAGTCCGCCGCGGCGAACGACGGAAAAAGGCGTTCGAACGTGCGGACCGCGAATGTCGGAAATTCGCCGCGAAACGACCGCCGGGCGAACCGTTCGGCCATCACTATACCTAATCAGAAAGCTCAATGACCATGAGAAAAAGTATGCAGTCATTGAAAAGGAGTGTTTAGCCATAAAGTGGGCTGTGGATGCGCTCAGATACTATTTGTTAGGCCGCCAGTTTGAGTTAGTAAATGACAATGCTCCCCTGAAGTGGATGCCCCAAAAGGAGACCAATAGACGGGTGAACCGGTGGTTTTTGGCTCTACAGGATTACTCCTTCACAGTAAAACACAGGCCAGGTGTGGAGATGGGGAATGTAGATGCCCTGTCCCATGTTCACTCCTGTTGGGCCACAGGTGTTTTAACCCTGGGGTTGAAACAAGGGGGGAGGATATGTAGCAGAGCGTCCCAGAGAGAGCCTGGGAAAGTCCTGTTCGGGGTTTATACCTCTCCCAGGCTCCTCTCATACACGTTCAGGAATCTGTGATCCAGTTTGGGTCTTGGTCCTCCTCCCCAGGCTAATTTAGGCTCACCTGAGCAGACAGCCTTTGCTCTCTCTGCCTGGGACATTCACACAGTTGGTCTGTGAAGAGAAGTAAGGTTGGTAAAACCTCTTAAGCCGTTGTTTTTGAGGAGACTGACAAGCGTTAGGCTTGTTCAGCCTGGTAGTGAGGGCCTGCAGACGGTATAGCTAGAGCCGTGACACGGCTAGGTTTTGTGTTTTGTTACTTTGCCCTTTATTTTGTTCTTTTGGAGCACTGTACAGCACCTGTATAAGGACTTGTATATATCACAAATAAACACAGCACTGTTGGTCACTTAATTTCTGGACTTGGTATCTGTGCCTGAGAAACGGCTCATCCCAGGGAGCTTTATACCTGCTACCTGTCCCCCAGGTTACACTATGTAATGAAAAACTGAGCTTTTTAGCTCACACATATTGCAAAGATGCAATTACAATGCATGCTTAAGCTGACCAACTTCATCAAAGTAATCCCTCTTATGACCAGTCCTACATTGCTTTGCCACTGCAAATGCTACGGTGGACACCATGCCAACCTAGGGCATAGCCATTATGTGGTCACACCCCTTTATCACTTGGCAGTTTACATACATGTACAAGTTATTTCGATTTGAGCACAGGTATATTTTTTTCTCGGTTGTAACGCAGGTCAGTGACCAGACCTGAACCTAGTAGCTCTGCTCTTTATGCCCCATGTTGCCATGGTATCCACCATAGCATTTGCAGTGGCAAAGCAGTGTAGGACTGGTCATAAGAGGGATTAATTTGATGCAGTTGGCTGACTTAAACATGTATTGCAATAATTCTGAACTAAGGATCCCTATTTTTCATTGCATAGTTTGCTGGAAAGGGCGTATAGCAGTGTGCAGAGGGTCCATCTAGAATCTGTAGTATTAATATGTGGTCACACCCCGTTAGCACCTGATAGTTTAAATACATGTACACACTATTGGGATTTGAGCACTGGTATATCTTTTCTCTATTCATCCCACTGACAGCAACGATAGGACACCATTCCTCTATACTAATGTGGATGATGGGGCATTGGTATTCCTTCCCCGATAGCAATGATGGGACATTATTGCTCCTATTGGTGCCAGGGCATTTTCTACTTAAACTGGCCACAGTCCGGCCCCCTCTAGGTCTACAGGACAGTAAAGTACCCTTTGTTTAGAAAGTTTGAAGACCCCTGGTAAAGACCAATAAACTAGATAAAAGAGAGATGGTTTCAGGTTTTGTGAACTGTACTGAATCTTCTGACTCCTCTCAATATCCTTTGCACACACTATAAGTCATTTTGCTAAATTCAGCCACAAATGATCAGGGGTGACAAGCAGAGGTATGAATAGAGTGGAGGTACCCTAGGAAACAGCCTATAAAATGCCTTTTGAGTAAATACAGCCTTGTCCCTTAGAAGAAAACCAATGGATTAACAAAAAGGATTTAAAAAAAGAGAAATGCAAGCATACAACTGAGCCTGCCTATATATGTAGGAGGAGTTTTGTTTTTGCAGGGGACTTACCTGCTGCTCCCTGCAAATGTTAAGCTACTGTTTCCCTATCCTGTGTGGTATAAAGAGAGATTTTAGCAAAGTATGACACATTTTTTATAAGATTTAGATAGCACACCAAGGGCACAGGTGGAGAGAGTGCACAAAAAAGAGTCTCAGCAATGAAGAAGACACTGCAGTATAGAGATGGCACAAAACTGGAGCATGGGCACAGAGGTGATGGAGACACAGAGGTGGACAGGAGGCATATGGTGGGGAGACTGAGACAAATGTAGATGGGGGCACAGTGCCGTGGAGAGGGAAGAACACACTGCACTGTATTAAACGTGAAACAATCCTGCGCAAATATGCCAAAAAATAGTCCTTGAAACGGCTAAGTGCAAAAAACATATAAATAAATGAATATTTTATATATATATATATATATATATATATATATATATATATATATATATATATTCATTTATTTATGTTTTTTGCACTTAGCCATTTCAAGGACTATTTTTTGGCATATCTGCGCAGGATTTTTTCACGTTTACCACTTTATTGGGTAGTTTGTGTTTACTATCAGGTCTTGCTGCATTTTTTTGCACCTTATATTTGCACGTGCACTTTGTGATTATTCATTTATTTTCTATATTTATTTATTTACAAAAGTTGAGATCACCCGCCAATATTACATCTCCTGTTTTAAAGTCTGCTAATCTCCTCAAAATTTGTTTCAAATATCTTACAGGATTTTTATTTGGACTATATACATTTGCCAGGGTAAAAATCCTATCCCCGAGTTTTCCTTTCAGGAACAAATATCGGCCCTCCGGGTCGGTCAGCCTATCGATCACGGTGAACTTTGTACGTTTCTCAAACCCAATCGCCACTCCCTTGGCCCTCCTTATTGGGGAGTCCCCGTAAAACCAATTCGGGAAGTTATCAGAATACAGTTTAACATTTGTATCTTGAGTTAAATGGGTCTCTTGCAGAAACACTACTTCTGCTTTATATTGCTGTAATTCCTTTTAAGAGTTTATATCTCTTATCGGGAGAGTTTAGACCCTTTACGTTATATGACACAAACTTTACCTCTGTCATCTGAAACTACCCGAGGAGGTGCTTAGTCTACCCCTTTTAATCCTGCAAATCATTTGAACCCCCTTTTCTTTTTTTCCCCTTCTCCTCCTCTGCAAGGAATATCTTTTCCCCCCTTTCCCTCCTACCACCCCCTCCCCTCCCCCCCATCCCTCCCCACTCCTCCGGCCCATTCCTGACCTTTGCTTTGCATTGTGGACTCGACTCCCTTCTGCAAGCAATATCTACCAGGGTATGACTCCGACTGTGGCACCCCCCTTCTGTACTCCCATTCCCCTTCACCCCTTGGGAGAAGGGGTCACCCTCTACAGACTAGGAGTGGTGGAGCCAGGGCCCCGCCTAATCCCTCCATCAATCTGTCCCCCCTCCACCTCCCTCCACCCGGCACCCCCCCCACCCCCCATCAGCAGACAAGTCTCAATTAGTCCAGAGCAAAAAAAAAAAGAGACCATCATCATACTCTCCCTCCGTCACCCATCGTCCATTATTGTTACATTTCAGGTGGATCTAGAGGGATCTTGGGGGTTGGTATTCCCACTTTATTACAGAAATCCTCCAGTTCATCTAAGAACTTTAGCCTAATAGTTCTTCCCTCTTTCTGAACCAAGAGGGCTGCCGGGAACCCCCAGCTATATCTTATATTTGCTCGTCTCATTTGTTCCAGTAAAGGTTTTAATCGTCTTCTCTGCGCCAAAGTTCCCGAAGACAGATCTGTAAAAACCTGTAGCGTTATCCCTTCTGAGTTTACTCCAGATCTTGGCTTTATCTTCATAGAGATGGAATTTTATAATCACATCTCTCGGTACCTCTTCCTTTAGCCCTAGGGGTTTCCTCACTCTGTGCACCCGATCTATCTTTAACTCTGCGCCTTCCTCTCTTCCTAGTATAGGGTTAAATATCTTTCCCATTTTTGCTCCTAAGTCTTCCCCCTGCTGTTCTGGTAGGGCTCTAATCCTCAGGTTTTGGCATCGATTTTGGTTCTCCTGTTCCTCCATCTTATATAGGATGTCCCTGTGTGCCTCTTGCATTTTTTTGGCTTGCATTTTTAAGTCAAGTATTTCCTGGGCCTGTCTTCCTGTTTGTTCTTCTATTCTCCTTAACAAATGTCCCATGTCCGTCCTTACTGTTAAAATCTCAGCTTTAATTGTATTTTCTAATTTCATAAACATTTCCTGCATTTCGCCTTTTGTTGGTATTTGAGAGGTATCCCTCAGCTCCCTTCTTCTGCCCTCCAGGTCTGAGTCCATCTCCTCCTTCAGGTATTTTCCTTCAGGTATTTTCCTTCAGGTATTTCTGGATCGTACTTGTATTTAAGCTCTCTCTCTGGGCTTTAGGGTCATTCGCTTTTGGGTTTCTTCCCCTCATATTGTCTCTCTTTGTTTTTCTCTTCCCCAGGGTTCCCCTTTGTTTAAGAGGTAAAAGAGAGAGGCAAGAGGGGCGGGAACACTCCTCTCTAGTTATTTTACCAGGAACATATATAAGTGTCTATAGGGGTCAGTGTCTGAGGTCCTTTCCTCAAGGGTGTAATCGTTAGTATTCAGCTGGTAGCTCAAGCTTCAGCACACATTGCCTGCTGTTCTCTGCTACCCAGTACCCAGTACTCATCCCTTTACGTCCAGGCCTTTACACTTTGAATCGAAATATATAGCACGTTGGTATATCCTAATGCTGGTATACTATTTGAAGAAAAGTCGCTCAGTACTGTATATCATACAATCAATCGTGATTTCTACGACCAAGAGCCATTCAGGTTTTCATCAAAAGACATCTTTCTTTTCCCTTTTTTCACCGTCAGCGTCTCAACTTATGTTATATTGAGTGTTCAGTCTGGAGTGCAGGCACCTTTAAGCGCACCTTTAAGCGCAATAATATCCCTTTAACTAGGCTCAATTAGTTTCAGGGCAGTGCAAAAATAGGAAGAAAAGAAGCAGAAAAAAGGCACAGTTCATATCATATTAAAGTTCATTTCAGAGCCTCTCAGCATATTAAAAAAAAAAAAAAAAAAGGACTTCTCGTGCGTTCTAAACTGCTCTTTCCAGAATCCAGGTTCCGAAGCTCCGATAGTGTATTTATAGTGTATTTATTATATTTCTAATCCACTTCGGTTATATTATTTCAATTTCATACGTCTCCCATGTTAACAGCCCATTATACACAGTAATTCAAGATGAGAGAGATATTTATGATCTGACCTGTCCCTGGCTCTTTCCTTCCTTCTTTCCTTTTAGGCTCCACAGCTCACAGGGAGTTCACAGGATAGGAAGGCAGAAGAGGGGGCTCCGCACGCTCCAGCGGGATCCTCGGCACTATCCACCGACGGGGCACGTCTCCGGGTCTCGCTGGCAGTCTTTCTTAGTCTTTTCCGAGCTAGTATGACACGTGCGGGCAGGCAGGGAAGTGCGGTCAGCGGGGCTGGGTTGATTTCATTACGGAGCGTCGCGCTCTCTCACCGCGCTCGGCTCCAGCTGGTTCAGCGGGACCTCCTCCATTCACTCGTATGAGTGCCGCTGTGAGGCCCCTCCCCTCTCACATACGCTCCATCTGTGACCTGGCACGTTGTACTTTCCTAGGCCATTCTAACACATGAATATGCTTTGATCTAAACCATTCCATTGTAGCTTTGGCTGTATGTTTAGGGTCATTGTTCTGCTGGAAGGTGAACCTCCGCCCCGGTCTCAAGTCTTTTGCAGATTATTGCCGTGTACACAGACCGGTTTTGACAGAGTTCTGACAGAGTTCCGCTGAAACTGTCGTGAGTATACACGATCACACCAAAGTCCGATCATCAAGAAAGTGGTGGCATATAACACGTACGAAAAAAGAAGTTCAATAACCAGTAGCCAATAGCCTCCGTCTTGTACTTGCTTCAGAGCATGCGTCGTTTTTGGTCCATCAGAACAGCATACAGACGAGCGGTTTTCCCAATAGGAATTGGTTCCGTCGGAAATATTTAAAACGTGTTCTATTTCTAGGTCCGTCATAATTTTCGTAAAAAAAAAATAAAAAATAAAAATAAAAAACAACTCCAATGAGGCATACACACAATCGGAATATACTAGGAAATGTTTCCATCTGACTTTTTTTGTCGGCCAGTCTGCTCGTGTGTACGCGGCATAACAGGTTTTCGTCTAAGTATTTGGCTCCATCCATCTTCCTAGTCTCTGCTTAAGAAAGGCATCCCCACGACATGATGCTGCCGCCACCACCATGTTTAACAATGTGGATGATGTGTTCATAGTGATGCACAGTGTTCGTTTTCCGCTATACATAGCATTTTTCTTTTCGACCAAAAAGTTAAATTTTGGTCTCATCTGACCAAAGTGCCTTCTTCCACATGTTTGATGTGGCTCCCTTTCAACAATGGCTGCCACTTTTCCATAAAGACCAGATTTGTGGAGCGCATGACTAATAGTTGTCCTGTGGATAGATTCTCCCACCTGAGCTGTAGATCTCTGCAGCTCCTCCAGAAATACCATGGGCCTCTTGACTGCTTCTATGATTAATGCCTTCTTTGCCTGGCCTGTCAGTTTAGGTGGACGGCCATGTCTTGGTAGGTTTGCAGTTGTGCCATACTCTTTCCATTTTCGGATGATGGATTGAACAATACTCCATGAGATGTTCAAAGCTTGGGATCTTTTTTGATAACCTAACCCTGTTTTAATCTCCACATCTCCACAACTTTATCCCTGACCTGTCTGGTATGTTCCTTGGCCTTCATGATGCTGTTTGTTCACTAAGGTTCTCTAACAAATCTGAGGGCTTCAAAGAACAGCTATGTTTATACTGAGATTAAATTACACACAGGTGGGCTCTAATTTTAAACATTTTTTACTAATTAGGTGGCACTAGATTTTAGTTAGAGGCAGGGTCGCCATCAGGGGGGTACAGCCGATAGATATGTACCGGGCCAGGGCCCAAAGGCAACCAGGAAGTGTGCAGGAGAGAGGAGCTGGAGGTGAAATAGTGCAGGAGAGGCATTGTAGGCTAAGCACAGTAAGCTGGCAGGGCTGGGACCCGGGAGATGTTATGAGGGAGGGACTTAACAGTCTTTCAGTTGCTCATTCACTGAGGAGGCAGCAGGAGGCAAGCTGCACCGCCTCCTACTGCTTCCTTAGCCAATAGGTACACAGGGTGCACTGTCCATCACTGCAGAGCCTCGTGCTTCTTGTGTTGGTGGGAGGGACAAAATTCCTCTGAAAAGAAGCTGCTGTTCCAGAGATCGAGGTGAGTAAAAAAAAAATGTTTCACTGAAACTGCTAGAAGACATTGTATATGCACAGCCTGTGCCCCCCCTGTTAATATCAATCACTGTATTGCCAGCCCTATTGCTGTCCTTTTAGCAGAATGAAAATAACTTTACACATGTGCAGCATAGGTGTCAGCTTATGTCACCATGTTAAAAGGAGTGCAATATCGGTAGCATTGCATTGACTGTTATTAGTCCAGGTTCACTAAACTAGCCAATGCTCTGAAAAGCAATCCATGCAGATTGCCTTTCAGGCCCCTTTCACATGAGTGTTCCGTTTGAGGCATACCCGATCGGACCACTCATTGTTCTCTATGGATCGATAGACTTCAATGTAAATTTTGCCGTTTACACCTGCATACCTCCAATCTGATCTGATCTGGAAAAAAGAAAAGATGGAAGACCTCCATTCCCCTCCGTCTGGCCACATCAGAGGGTCTAAACGGACAGCATGAGTGTACACAGATCTGTCAGTTGCACGCTCAGCAAGGGATCCACGAAAAGATCCCCTGCTGAAAAAAACTGGATCGGCCTCTGTAAAGATTTCAGCTAGGGTGAAGATAAGGCCGGCCATAAACGGTTTGAATCTCGGTCTGTTTATCAGGGACTGGCCGAGATGCAAACTATGTATGGGAAGGCTGAATGTACCCAAGTTAATCAATCGATCAACTTGAGTACAACCAGCCTGTCAGATTTTACATACAATTATCGCTAGCAGCTCTTGTAGCCACTGGCAATAATTACCGTGTTCTCCTGGCAGGGGCAGTTTTCTGCCCCCCCACCGGGAGAATACAATGGCTCCACAGCAGGGATTCCCCCATCAACACTGTCTGTGAATAGAACAATTTTTTTCCTGCTACCCGTGGGACACAGATGGGGAAAAATACGAATGGGGTTTTTGCTTTATATATAATTTTAGTATGATACAGAACTAGAACACCTAACATGGTTTTATCATTGCATGAAATTTCCCCTCACTTTCTCTCTTGATGTCACCAGAACAGGAAGTGAGGGAATCTCCCTGTGGGTATATAGCCAGCAATTGTGTGTGTGTGTGTGTGTGTGTATATATGTATGTATGTATGTATATGTGTGTGTGTGTATATGTGTGTGTATATATGTGTGTGTGTGTGTGTGTATATGTATGTATATGTATATGTATGTATATATATATATATATATATATATATATATATATATATATATATATATATATATATATATATATATATATATAAATTTGGACATTATAAGACAACAATTGCAAGCTATTCTGGTGGCACTAAGACAGGAAGTGAGGAGAAATCTCATGCAATGATATAACCCTATTACATTTTCTGGGTATGTGTATATATAAGGCAAGCACATTTTTTAAAACGTCGGCTAAATTATGGAAGAGTTAAAAGCACATTCATTTTTTACCATCTGTGTCCCATTGTGAGGTCCCATAGACACAACAGGTAGTGAGAGACAAATGCCCTTGGAGACAGTTGCCACCAGAACCTGAGTCCCAGGATGGAGGAGATGGAACTGGAGAAGGATGATATATGATAGAAGAGATGGGACTGGAGGAGGAGGAGGACAAGGACATGGGATCGTGTCGATGAGACTGGAAGACGAGGACATGGGATGGGACTCAGTGGGACTGCCAGTGGGAGGGTCCTGGGGAATGTTGATGATCAGGTCCAGGGATTGGGGGGGCAGGCCTAAAACTGTGTAAGGGGCTCCGAAAATTTATGATGGCAGCCCTGGTTAAGGGTATCAGTGTAAAGGGGGCTGAATACAAATGCACGCCACACTTTTCAGGTATTTATTTGTAAAGTAAATGTAAAACCATTTATTATTTTCCTTCCACTTCAAAATTATGTGCCACTTTGTGTTGGTCTATCACAGGGGTAGGCAACCCCCGCCACAGGTGCCACAAGTGGCACGCCAAGTTCCTTTTGCCGACACGCATTTCCCTTCCCATCAGCAGAGAAGCACAGGGAAGTGTCCGTGAGCTTCTGCCACACAATTGCATTCCAATCTCAGAATTCCCCATGCCTCACTTGCATTGAGGGGGAGACACTGTGCCCCCACAAATTGTAAAAGATGGGAAACATTGTTTGGTTCTCTAACTTTACTGTAGCTGGGATCGTCAGCTCTTGTGATAGGGAAGAGATTGGGTGCAGTTGTGCTAGGAGAGCGGTCCCTGTTTCCAGAAGGAGGAGGATTGGGATTGGCCACTGCTAAAGCCAATCGCAGTCCTAGCCCTGCCCACCATCTGGAGGAAGATAACTTGTTTGGTTGCCACTACAAATCTCAGAAGGGATTCCACTGTGAGGAAAACTACAATCAGATGACAGTTTGTGGAATTACGTATGAACTTCTGAAAACTTTGTTTAACCACTTGCTTACTGGGCACTTAAACCCCTCTCCTGTCCTGACCAATTTTGAGCTTTCAGCGCTGATGTACTTTAAATGACAATTGCGCGGTCATACAACACTGTACCCAAATGAAATTTTTATAATTTTTTCCCCAAAAATAGCTTTCTTTTGGTGGTATTTGATCACCTCTGCGGTTTTTATTTTTTGTTAAAAAAATTGAAAGCCCGAATTTTATTTATTTATTTTTTATATTTTGTCATAAAATTTTGCAAACAGGTAATTTGTCTCCTTCATTGATGTACGCTGATGAGGCGACAGTGATGGGCACCGATGGGTGGCAGTGATGGGCACCGATGGGTGGCAGTGATGGGCACTGATGGGTGGCAATAATGGGCACTGATTGCTTACACTGATAGGTGGCACTGATTGGCACCACTGATGAGCATTAATAGGTGGCAGTTGTGGGCATTGATAGGTGGCACTGTGCGCACTGGCAGGTGGCAATAACAGGTGGCACTGGCAGGGGGTACTGATTGGCACAGATGAGGTGCCTGTGATCCTTCCTCTTCTGGACCGATGTCCCTTTCACTTAAGCCGGTGATCAGCTTTTTTTTTCTCCTCACGCTGTCAACACGAGTAGAAAAAAAAACGGGTACCAAGCTTTTGTTTACATCATGTGATCGGCTGTCATTGGCTGACAGCTGATCACATGGTAAGGTGCCGGGACCGGCTCCTTACTCGGATTGGTGATCACCCGAGTCTCAGTGGCTTGGTGAATACAGCATGCTCCCCGCATGCCCTTCAGGGAGCATGCACAGGGGAGGACGTCCTATGACAGCCTCTCGGAAATTGAGGTCCGCGCTGTAGCCGTTCTTCGGCTATGGCCCGGACCTCAAGTGGTTAAATATATATACAGTATATTTTATTATATCTTTTCATGTGACAACACTGAAGAAATTACACATTGCTACAATGTAAAGTAGTGAGTGTACAGCTTGTATAACAGTGTAAATCTTGTGTCCCCTCAAAATACCTCAACACACAGCCATTAATGTCTAAACCACTGGCAACAAAAGTGAGTACATCCCTAAGTGAAAAAGTCCAAATTGGGCCCAATAAGCCATTTTGCCTCCCCGGTTTCATGTGACTCATTAGTGTTACAAGGTCTCAGGTGTGAATGGGGAGCAGGTGTGTTAAATTTGGTGTTATCTCTCTCTCTCACTCTCTCATACTGGTTACTGGAAGTTCAACATGGCACCTCAAGGCAAAGAACTGAGGATCTGAAAAAAAGAATTGTTCTAAATAAATATGGCCTAGGCTACAAGAAGATTGCCAAGAGCCTGAAACTGAGCTGCAAAACCATGGCCAAGACCATACAGCGGTTTAACAGGATAGTATCCACTCAGAACAGGCCTCGCCATGGTCCACCAAAGAAGTTGAGTGCACGTGCTTAGTGTCCAGAGGTTGTCTTTGGGAAATAGACATATGAGTGCTACCAGCAATGCAGCAGAGGTTGAAGGGGTGAGGGGTCAGCCTGTCAGTGCTCAGACCATAAGCCGCACACTGGGTCAAATTGGTCTGCATGGCTGTCGTCCCAGAAGGAAGCCACTTCTAAAGATGATGCACAATAAAGCCAGCAGTTTGCTGAAGGCAAGCAGACTAAGGACATGGATTACATTTTTGCATACAGATTTTTTGTTAGAATCAGGGGGTGCTCCAATGCGAGCTGAGACGGGTGGGAATGGAGTAAGGCTTTATTGCTTTTTGTGTTACTATTAGGAACAATTGTCTCACTTTCTTACCCCAGCAACATGGTTAATCGAGACAGAACGAAGGGAAAATCTTCATATTGGAACACAGACAGCAAATAAAACCTGATAGAGGTCCTAACCCTTCCTAACCGTAGCCAAATTCTGAGGATTGCCAGGCAGTGCAACACTTTTAGAAGACCATCAATGGCAGCCTGTATATTTTTCTCATGAGTTTTATCAATTTCCCATACTCTGTGTAAACCTATTTATAAAGTAAGGCATATATTTATGTAGCGCCGGCTCCTGAAGAGCACGCAATATGCTTTTTGAAAGTTAAGGTTACACCTGAACTGCAGTTTGGTTCAGGTACAATTGTTTTAAATTTGGACCTCAGCATCAGTCTGACTGAACTATAGGATGTTCAGCCTGGCCACAAGGGGCACTGTCTCTTCTGGCAGGCATGGAACCACAGTCTAGTTGGGAGCTTTAAGTCACTTTCTTTCGGAGCCCACCCAGTCGGAGTGTCACTCTTGCTGTGCTTTCTGGGAGAGGGTACTTAGGAATGCGGATGTCACGTGGTTCGGGGATCCGGTCCAGAAGTATGTCCTGACTCCATGGTTCTGGTCCTCCTGACCAGCCCCCAGGAAGGCTATGGTCTGGGGTGCAGATCCACCCGACTTGTCTCGGGGCTGGCTAGCCTGAGGCAAGGAAACTAAAGCAGGATTCCGAGGTGGTCCGGTGCCATCTCCGATAGTTGGAGAGGTCCAGTAACTTCATAGTTATCCAGGGGAGGACTCTTCAGAAGAAGACCACGTACGGGTTGGTTTCTTAGCAAGAGCCTGGAAGGGCTGAAGTACCTAAGGGAATCCAGTCTCGTGGATATCGCCAAGCTGGCTGAAAGATCCAGGTATCACAAGAGTGTTCCATAAGTGTTAGAGTGTT